>NW_025064940.1:0-190294 GCF_019112545.1 Guyanagaster necrorhizus
GAAATGATAATGGTGAAATGAAATTAGTAGGTAATGGGAAGCGGCCGGAGTCCGGTGGGTAGCGTGATAGAATTCGTGGTTGGTTGAGGTGACACAGAGGCCGGCGGCATGCGCGTAACAAGACCACGGAGTCCATGAACTTGTCGTGGATCATTTGCTTTAGTACCACCCATGTGAGGTATCGATTGTGTTGCCAGGTGGTTGACCAGAAGTTAAGGGCCAGTAGTACCCACCATACTTTGGCCTTGTCTTCGAAGTAGGTGGTGGCATAGTTTACCTTGTACATATCATGAAGAAAGTACAAGGCAAAGACCTGAAAGTATTAGTTGCAGTCCATGAGGAAGCAGTCAATATCGTCTGAAGCCCCTTTAAAGGGAAGGGGCTCCCACCCGAGTGTCAGTCTGATGTTTAGTATATGCCCCTTTGGATCGAGAGGCGATATTGGATTTGGAAGTTCCCCCTCAGGGGGACCAGCCCAATCTGTCGGGGGTCCCGAAAAGGAATGCAAGGATCCATCATCGGCGATAGGGCTTCTTGGTGTCGGTGGTCCTTCCTTCTTGATGATCTGCCCATCCTTAATAGTCCACCCCTATGCCATTGCTTCGGGGTCATCTTTCTTCTCGTCGGTTGGAGCCAACCTGGTTGCTTCATCAGGTGGTGGTTGCCCTCCCAATAAGCGGCTTCCTGTGCTGGTCCAGGGATTTGGGTGGTAAATCCTCGGCTGTGCATAGAACTGGGTCAGCCAAGATGCCGTACTGTGGATGGCCGATGTGGCGAGCGAGTATCTTGATGTCACTGTTCGAATTGAGGATGTCGTGTTTGCTGACTTGGGCAGCATGATACTTGGCGTCCATAGCATTGGGGCTTCTCATTTGCTGAATCTTGGTCAATAAGGCAGCATCACCATCATCTGATAGTGTAAGAAGCGCTGATTGAAATTAAAAATAGCCTGCTCAGTTGCAGCATACTGTAAAATTTCTTTCTTCTCGACCTGATCAGTGGCAGTATACCTTTGCCCCAGAGATGATCGTAGCCAGAGATCGTCCCTCCATAATTTGGCTACTTATTCTTGATATAGCCAAATAAACTCTTTCTCCCATACCTCTCGTTCTTGTTGCTTCTTCTCCTGTTCCTGACACATGGTTATACTGATGATACTCCCCCACTCAAGGATGAGGTCCACTGCTCGGCCCCCTTGGTCCTCCTCCTCGGCCTCGTCATCCCCTTCGGCCCCCTTATCAGTGGTTCTCTTGAGGAGAGAGCTGCCTTGCTGGCCATAGGTTTCCAGGGCAGGGAGGCTGGGGCTGAGTGCTTGACTTGGTGTCATCAGGTCCAGGTCGAGGAGCAGGCTCCCGGTCGGACTGCTCCTCTTCTCCTTCTGCTGGCAGTGCCACTGCTCTGCGATACCGGCAGAAGTTTCTGTAGAAACAGGGATGGAGGAAGAGGGCAGTGATTGGCCCATCGAGGACCCTTTTGAGGTCTCTGGTGGGGTCAATATATTTGTTGTCCCCCCCAATTGATCTGAGGTCTGATGGTATCCTATCTCCCCAGATGGAGATATTGTCAGTTTCGGCAATGGTGTCTGTCCTGTATGATAACAGGCAGTCATTGCTGAGGAGTGTCGGCTTCCCATGGTGGTAGTTGTCAGCATGGACGACTCTGGCTGGTCCAGTCCAGAGGTCAGGCTCACTGATGGGAGTGGCTGGTTCCTGGAATAGAGAGTCAGGAGTGCTGACTGCGGTATCAAGGTAGTTGCCAAGAGAGTGGGGGGTCGGCCATATTGGGTTTGATACCACTGGACCACCCCTTGGTAGGCAGGTTCTTTCTCCTCGTTCCAACCTACTGGCAGCTCTTGATGCTGCTTGCCAGTATTGGACCTTGTTTCTGTTGGTGTTATCAAAGAAGGGGTCAGGACTACTGATCCGTTCCTCTTCCACTGCTCCTTGTGGTACTTCTGGCTGCTGGAGCTATCCGAACAGCATCCAGGGAGTCTCTAGCCTGACGCCCAATTTCAGACTGGGCGACGGTTGTCCTTGACGTGTTGATGCTGCGCTCGGAGGTGGAGAGGGGGGTGTTGGGTCGGGATCGTTGAAACCCTGTAGCCCAAGGGTTTCCAGGATCTCAGATGACTGCCGACAGGGGTCTTAGAGGGTATCCATGTGGCCACTGCTGCTGCTCCTCTTCCCTAGAACACCTTTGAGTCGAGCTCCCAGGCTTGTCTTCTGTTTCTTCGGGATGTCAGATGGAGTTTCGGACAGAGGGAGAGATGTCATGGAGGGGGAGGTCTGGTGTGACATTTTGGAGGATAGTACAGATGCATTGAAATTCTTGGTAGTGTCAAATGGCCCAGGTGGTAATGGATTGGCGTCCATGGCACAGCTGTATGATCACCAACAAACCGATCAGGATTCCAATGATAGAAGCTAAGAGTTCAAAGAACTCATGTGTAAAGTTTGGATTGGACAGATTTAGAGCAGGAGGCATTCAGTTTCTCAGCACAAATAAGCTTGAGAAAAGGAAGTGAGAAGTCTCGAACTAATTGTTAAGCCCAAATTCCACATGACTAGAGACACGTGATAAACTGACAGAACCTTGCACTTCAGGTTATACTGTCAGAGTTCATTTGTGTGTGACTAGCATTGTGTTGTCAAGGCATTGCAGTTTGCTCAAGATAAGATGGTGAAGTAAAACTTTAGTTCGAGACTGGGGTGTTACAGCAAGAACTGAGCTACTTAAATACTGGTCTGTTATCATGTTATAAATAACTGTTCACAAAAGATATTGTCTGCTGTAGAGCTGTTTTCCCTACCATTGCCAGGCTCTCTACAAAAGCTGTTGTCTTGCTGCGGAGCTGTGGTTGTGCACTGCAATAAGAGAATGACTGACTGGGCTGCTGAGCTAAGCATTCCCATGGTCATAAGCACTGACCTAGGCACTCTGACTAAGCAAGAATAGGGGTCATTTCTGAGGAAAAAGAAAGGAAAATAGGAAAAATTGTAACAATGGAGCTGTTAGTATCTTGTTCAGATGGAGAGGAGCTGCTTTTAGTTGTGTGGAGGCCTTTTCTTATTGGCAAGTTTCACAGGCTTTGACATACTGAGTGATGTCATTATCTAGTTTGGGCCACCAGTATGCCTGCAGCATGAGCTCTTTCATTTTAGTAATACTCAGATGTTTAGCAGTCATGTGGTTGTAGCAGGTGGTGATGATTTCACCTTTTAGTGCTTGTTCTCTTAGAATGTAAATCTATCTGTCATAATAGATTATTTTCCCCTCCTTCATCATTCCTTATTTATAATTTAGTGAGGGGGCCACCCTCTAATCCCACTTGCTGGTGTCCTTCATGACACTTTTGATCTATTTATGAATCTCTTCTTCTGTTGGCATTATCATAGCTCAAAAGTGCTCAGGCCTTAACAATGTCACCCCTTCATTATCGCATCCTCCCTGATTATGATCAGCATGCCAACTGAGGAGATCCACCTTCTTGTTGGCCATTCCTGCTTTGTGATGCAAGGTATACTAATATTGGCTGAGCTCTATTACCTATCAGGCCTGTCTCTGGTTTAACTTTTGTGGTTGCCAGAAATACTGCAGATTCTGATGATCTGTCCATATTTCAAGCACTTCCACTGCTCCAATCAAGTAATGCCTCTATTCTTTGAGGGCCAGCATTATTGCTAACAACTCCTTATCATGGATTTCATAATTCCATTCTATGACCAATAGGGCTTTTGAAAGGAATGCCACTGGTCACCATTTCTCTTCTTGCTCCTAAGAAAGTATGACACCAATAGCCTCTTCACTGGAGTCTGCCTCAACTTGGAATTTTTCCTCTTGCATAGAGATTGCAAGTACTATATCTTTGGCCAGTCATTGTTTGAGATTGTCAAAGGCTAGTTGTTGAGAGAGTCTCCACATTCATGGGACATTCTCTGTGAGTTGTGTCATGGGCTGGACTACTTTGCTGTAGTCCTGGATGAATCATCAATAAAAGTTGGTAAATATCAAGAAAGATTGGAGTTCCTTCTTTTTATTAGGTATTGGCCATTCAGCAACTCTGGCTATCTTGACAGAGTCCATTCAGATGCTCTCTTCACTGATAATAACTCCCAAGTACTTGGTCTCAAGTACTTCAAACTCACACTTCTCTGCTTTGAGGAACAACTTGTGCTTCCTCATTAGTGCTAACACCTAGTGTATCAATTTCTTGTGCTCCTCTTTTGTTTTTGACATGATTAAAATATCATTGAGGTAGATGGTCACTTTTCTGATGGAGATGAGATCCTTGAAGATATTATTCATCATTCATTGAAATGTTGCAGGTGAATTAATGAGTCCAAAGAACATCACCATTGGTTCAAATAATCCATGATTTGTCTGGAATGTGGCCTTCCATTCATCTCCCTCCTTAATCTGTACATTATTATATCCCCATCAAATGACGAGTTTGGTGTAGTACTTCATGCCTCTGAGTTTGTCCATCAGCTCTGAGATTAGAGGAAGAGAATAATGATTCTTGATCATCATCTCATTTAATTTCCAGTAATCTTGGACTGGTCAGAGTTTTTTGTCCTTCTTTTTGACAAAGAAGAAGAGAGATGCCATGGAGAACTTTGAGAGTTGAATCCTCTCACTGGACAGGTTCTCATCAAGGAATTTGTTGAGCTCCTATTGTTTGTTATATCCAAAGAGGTAGGTTTTGCAGTCCAAATTGGCATTTGTGTTAGAGCTCAACTCAATGGCATGATTCCATGGTTTTGGCTCAGAAAGCTTGTCAAAGCTTTCCTTCTCAAACAGGTCCTTAAAGTCTCTTGCTTATTTGAGCACCATTTCTTCAAACATCTTCTCCTCCTTCTGTTCATTGGCTCTAGTGGCTAAGTTATTAGCATGATGTATTGTCTGAATGTGTATCTCACATTGTAGATTGATGGCAAGAATGGATTCTTCATCTAGTAGTTCAAAAGAGAGTTTGTGTTATGATTTTCTATCTTTTCACTCCCTTTTTGACCCCTATTTATACTTAGTCAGGGCACCAGAACAAGTGCTTAGAAGCATGGGATAAAGGGCTTAGTCATCACAACTGGCCAAGTCTGCCATTATCTCCCAATGCAACAGCATTACCCAACAATGCAACCAGTCTTTTATGTATAGTAACAATGTCCTAGGACAATGGGCACAAAAGACAGAGAAATACATAATAAGTACATAGTATTATTAGCAGAATCTTGTCTAGTATTTAAAGAGCTTGCTCTTGCTGGTAAAACTCCAGCTTCAAGCTAAAGTTTATAACTACCATTCTACCTCAAGTCTATAAAAGATCTAGTGACACATCAAATCTGATATATGCTAGTAAACCCAGCTGATCCCTCAAAGTGTGAAGGGACATCTGTTTATCACATGTATCAGCTCACATGATGCTTGGACCTAACAATTAGCTCGAAGCTTCCTTCTTTCCTTTCTCAAGCCCAATTGTGCTGAGAAACTGAATGCCCCCCTTCGACAACAACAACTCTAACTTCAACCATGAGTTCTTCAAACTCCTTGCTTCCATCATCAGAACATTGATTGGTCTATTGGTGATCATCCAGCTGTGCCAGGAATGCTATTCCATTATCATCTGGGCCATCAGACACTATTAAGAATTTCAACACATCCAGCATATACTTTGAAACATAATGCCTGATCTCTTGCTCCATGACATCCCCAAATCCTGAAGAACAACCTATCAGCCCTTAGAAGCCAGGCCTAGCAGCTCACATTAGAGGAATGGTCAAGAAGAAGAAGAAGGACAGTACTCCCCTCAACCTGGAAACCAGGATCCTAGTGTCCCAAAAAGATATAGAATCCTTGTATCAGGTGATGTCCCTGAAGCCCAGGACCTCTCAGAGGATTTCTTTCAGCAGTCACTCTCCCCCTCTCTCACCTTCCACATCTATGGAATTGCTGACCATGCCCAGGACTCTCTCAATGCCTCTAAGATGGCTTGAAGATCTTGTACCTCAACTCCTGACAGCCAGTCTCATGGCTCCTGCTCCCCCACAAGGATCAGCCTTGGGGTGGAGGGGATCCCTCAGGATGATGAGGAGCAACAATGATGAAGATGGGAGGAAACCATCTATTGGTACTTCCCAACCTGGGATTTTACTGTCCTCTTCAACTATGATGATGCCATCTGCCAAGAGAAGTGTAGGCAGCAAAATGAGCCACAGCCAGTATGTGGTGAGCCTGAGGACCAGCTCACAAATAAGAAGCAGCAGAGGCAGGCAGCTGCAGAGTACGATAAGCAGAACAGAGGCTGACAGTGAGAAGTGGAGAGAGACCAATTGGCAAGAGCTAACATCATCAACTGATATGGACTTTGACCAGAAGTCACCAGTGTTCTTGCACTGGTACAGGCTGACTCCTCTCTTTCAACCCCCATCTTTAGAGAGCCCAGTACCCCCAGCAGTGGAATTCCTGAGTATTGGGCTGATGGCACCTGAACCAGATGATACAGATGGCCTTCAACCTCACAGTATCCCTCCTCCCAACAAATCTCCAGTGCTGACTCCATCTTCAAAAGTAATGAGTCCATCCTCAGACATTATGGACTACGAGTCTCTGGTAATGCCTATATCCCTGCCTGCACCCTCTGAGAATTTCTTGAAAGTAGAGTTGTCAGACAACTTATTCACAATGACTACTGATAGAACATCTGCCTCTATCGTGAGTGAGTGGAGGCAGTGTGAGCAACTGAGAGAAACTGATATGACCTCAGCATTGGGAGTCAGCCCACCACCACCTATGACCATACACCAGATTCTTCAACCACTGGGCCAAATATTCAGCTAAGGCAGCAAAGCGACAATATATCTAGGGGCCAAGGAGAGTATTTACAATCTACCTGTCAGTTCTCTCCTTGAGGGAGAGGATGACAAGGAAAGGGACAAGGAGACTGAAAGTAGTGAACTGCCATGAGCAGGAGAAAAAATAGCATATCTCTTTGTCAAAACAACAGATGAAAAAATATTGGAAGAAGAGATGCAGAAAGCAAGGGTGCAGGAATACTAGAGGTATTACCTGCAGAGGGTAAAATTCTTATGATGTGATGCTGCCTGGATAGCATTGCAAATGGGACAATTATATTTAAACTCCACCTCTAGCAAACGAGAAGAAATCCTGAGGCATGCAGCAACCAAGTACTCCACCCAAGAATATAACAAGAGGCATCTGGAAGATCAGATACCCAGGCCACCAGCATATTGGCCCAAAATGCTCATCCAACTCATGCTGAGAACACCTCCTATAAACCTGAAATAGACTATATACCAAGCTCCATCAATTCACAGTACACTTTTGCACTCTGACACAATAACAGCTACTCAGCTTATATAGCCCCAATCCTGGCCACAGACACCATCAGTTGCCTTCTAAAACCTATGGACCAGGAAAGAGAGCCAACTGCTGGGAGAACAACCTCTGCCAGACCAAGCAGAGAGGAGTGGGAAGGAAGTAGCATGAGATGACCCAGAAGCTGTACAACTAGAATTCACTATTTAAGATGGTGTTATCATCAGGAAAGATGAACTCTCACAAGAAAGCCTGGTGGCCAACAACAACTTGCTACACTCCTTTCTCAGATCACCACATGAATGACATTGCCCACTATTCTCTGAGTGGCCCAACCTGATGAGAGCATTGCCTTATGATGCTGCAGTCCTCCAATGCTGCTCTGATCTCCTTCAGAAACCCCACCCTTTTAAAGAGGCCTCTGATGACATTGACTACTTCCTTGTGGACTGTGAACAATACTTCAAAGTATACATTGGATATCTCAAGACAGACATAAACAAAGTCATCTTTGCCACCTCTTATCTTGAGGAAAAGGCAAAAACCTGATGGATCCTCATCTCCTCAAACTTTTGATCAACAACATGAGGACATTACTACTACCCCTCATGGCCCATGTTCAAACAGATGCTAAACAACAAATTCATTGATTCAGCAGTATAAGAAGTATATAAACAGAAGATCAAGGAGTTCAAGATAAGAGATAGGGCAGCAATGGACTACTTCAATGAATTAGAATGACTCACCAAGTTGGCTGGCATATGAGACGACATGGCCAACAATGGCAGGATAGTCGAGGCCCTCAAATAGAGTGTCCCCTCCTTATACATCATGATGATCTTGGCTATTGGCATCAAGATGTTGATGCCAACAGGATATGATGAATGGAAGGAAAGGATCATTGAGATATATAAGGAGTGACAAAGGCAGAAAGTGGAGTCTGCAGTATTGCAAGACTATACCAAGAAATTGGTTCTGCCAACTCCAAATGAATCAACAGAGATAACTGCTGAGAAGTCACAGGGATCAACCATGGCCTCGATATCATACAACACACAAAAGACAGGAACTGGAACAACATATACAGGGGCTGAGAAGCTGATAGACATAGACCACATGAAAAAAGAAGGAAAGTGCTTCAACTGTGAACAGAAAGGACATATGACAAAGGACTGTCCAAAGAAGAAACAAACTCAAGAAGACATCTGAGTGCAAATCACCAAATTGCAGAAGAAAGATGAAGAACTAGGAAAGGAGACTAAAGTTGAGGAAGTAAAAGATGGGGCTGACCAGTGAGCGATTCTACTGAGCTGGCCAAAAACATTCATGGTGTGCAATTAACAGCCACTAGTCAGACTGATAAAATCTCTGTAGTTACTCTTATGCCTACTGTATAAGAGCATTCAAATATACTCCAAGGTTTTAACTCACATACCAAAGAATCACAAAAAGAAACTCAATAGCCTTCAGATCAAACAGGGGCAGAGAGCCCCAATACTTGGCTCAAACCATTCAACACTGAATAGACATGGTGAGCCATCAAGGACACAAAAAATAAAGTAATAGCTAAAATCATACTCAAAAATTGGGTTTATCAAACCTGAGCTGAAGAAGTGATTGATGAGATGGTGGAAGGAACAAAAAGAGCTGAATAGTGTCAAGCCCTAGAGTGGCTTGATGAGCTCAGGGGACTGTGAAAGTTTATCTGACAGTCTAAAATGACTGAGTGGGACTTGCTCACTAAAGCCTAAATCGAGACCCTTACATCTCAATTGACCTATGCAGTAATCACACTAATCAATAGTGGATGCACTGAGAGCTCTATCAATTGTGCTTTCATCAACAAGCATGAACTCCTAACTCAAGCCACAGCCACTCCAATCTCAGTTTACAATGCCAACAGAACAAAAAATCAGGCTGATTCGATCACTGAATTCATGGAACTTAGGCTCACAATTGGGGATCATTCTAAGCAAATTGATCTGGTGGTCATGGACTTAGGAACCAAAGAAGTCTTCCTTGGTCATGACTGGCTAATATACTATAATCTATTGATCAACTAAAAAATAGGCTAGATCACCTTTGCAAGATGCCGATGCCAGAAAATCCCATTCGAATTACCTGATGAGGATCTGGAAGATCAGTGGAATGAGGAGATGGAGGATGGGAAAACTATTCTTGCTGTTGACTTGCAGCGAGAACTGCATATTTGTGCCATTCATCATGCCAACAATCTTGCTGCCAAGGCCAACAAACTAAAGGAAGAAAAAACCTTCAAAGAGATGGTACCTGAATGGACACATGACTTCAGGAACCTGTTTGAGAAGGAAAGCTTTGATGAATTACCAGAACCAAACCTCTGGGACCACATGATCAAGCTAGTCCCAAACACAAATGCTAACTTAGACTGCAAAACATACCTCCTAGACATTAATGAGCAACAGGAGCTTGATAAGTTCTTGAATGAGAACCTGTCCAGCAGATGAATCAGACCCTCAAAGTCCCCCATGGCATTACCATTCTTTTTCATCAAAAAGAAGGACAGAAAGCTCTGACCAGTCCAAGACTATCAGAAGCTCAACAAAATGACTATTAAAAATCAGTATCCCCTTCTGTTAATCTCAGAGTTAATGGACAAACTCCAAGAGGTGAAATATTATACCAAACTTGACATCCAGTGAGGATACAACAATGTCCACATTAAGGAGAGAGATGAGTGGAAAGCAGCATTTAGGACAAACCAAGGACTGTTCGAGCCCATAGTGATGTTCTTTGGATTAACTAATTTACCAGCCACCTTCCAGTAGATGATGAACAATATCTTCAAGGATCTTATCACCACCAAAAGAGTCACCATCTATCTCAACAACATTTTGATTATGTCAAAAACAAGAGAAGAACATTGCAGGCTGGTATGATAAGTGCTGACCCTCATGAGGAAACATAAATTGTTCCTCAAAGCTGAGAAATGTGAATTTGAGGTGCTTGAAACTGAGTACCTTGGAGTCATCATAAGTGAAAGGAGTATTTGGATGGACTCCATCAAGGTAGCCAGGATAACTGAGTGGCCAGAACCAGCCAAGAAAAAGGAGTTGCAATCATTTCTCAGGTTTACCAACTTCTATCAATGATTCATCTGAGACTACAGCAAGATCATCTGACCCATGACCCAATTGACCAATAATGCTCTCTGGGCATGGGGTCTCTTTCAACAAAATGCATTTGATAACTTAAAAAGACAGTTAGCTGAAGACATCATGCTTGCTATCCCTACACAAGAAGGAAGATTTAGAGTTGAAGCCAACTCAAGTGAGGGAGCAATCAGGGCTGTATTGTCCCAGGAACAAGATGAGAAATGGTGCTCTGTCACATTCCTATCCAAAGCACTCATGATTATTGAGTGAAATTACAAGATCTATGACAAGGAACTCCTTGCCATCATGCTCATCTTAGAAAAATGGTGGCATTATCTAATTGGGGCAACAGAGGTCTTTGAAATCTGGACTGATCATCAAAACTTATGATATTTCCAACAACTGCAGAAGCTGAACTGCTGGCAAGTCAGGTGGGTTATCAAGCTTAGCCAATACTAATATACTCTCCATCACAAGACTGGCACCACAAACAAAAAAGCCGATCTCTTGAGCTGAAGGGCAGATCATGATCAAGGAGGAACCAATAATGAGAGAGTCATATTGTTATGGTCTGAACATTTTAGGGCCATGATAATACTGACAGAAGAAGAAATTCACAAGCACATCAAAAGTGCAACCCACAACAGTTACAAATGGGATCAATGAGTGGCTCCCTCACTCAATCATGAGCAGAGAATGATAAAAGAAGGAGGATTGATTTGATACAATGGACAGATTTACATCCCTCAAGACCAAAAGCTACATGGTGCAATCATCACCATCTGCCATAACCATGCCACTGCTGGTCACTCTGGTATTGCCAAAACAAAGAAACTGGTACTGTGTGAGTACTAGTGGCCCAAAATAGGGAATGATATTGTCACATACATCAAAGGGTGCAAAATCTACTAAAGAGGCAAATCATCAACACAGGCATGAGCAGCCCTGCTTCATCCAAATATGGTCCTATCATTCCCATAAATCTATATTTCTGTTGATATGATTACCAGATTACCAAACTGCAACAGCTATGATATTATCATTGTTATAGTTGATTGTTTTTTGAAATTGATCATTTTGATCACCTGTTCAACTAAACTTACTTCAGAGGGATGAGCAAAGATACTACAAGATGAGGTCTATGCAAAATATGGCATGCCTCAAGTAGTCATATCAGACAGAGGTCCACAATTTACATCTAAATTCCTGAATGACCTTTACCAACTACTGAACATCAAATGCAATGCTTTGACTGTCTATCACCCTCAGACAGATGGACAAATAGAGTGGGCCAATCAAAAAGTTGAGAAGTACCTTTGCCTGTTCATTAACTATCACCAAGATAATTGAGTAGAGTGGCTAGCACTTGCCATCTTCCAACACAACAATCGAGTACATTCTGCAATAGAGAAAACTCCATTCTTTGTAAACTATGGGTGACATCCTAATATCACACAAACAGAGTGACATCAAACTATAACTCCCATCTCAACAGACTTTGCCACTACCATAGCAAAGATCCACATAGAAACCAAGACAGCTCTCAAAAAGGCAGCTATAGCGATGAAAATACAATATAACAAACATCATTGCCTGGCATATAAATACTTCTTGAATGATAAGGTTTGGTTGGACACCATCAATCTTCACCTTCCAAGGCCTGAACATAAACTGGCCAACAAATATACTGGTCCTTTTGCTGTAGTGGCAAAAATCAGTGCCAGTATCTACAAACTAAACTTATCTAAAACCTGGAAGATCCATGATGTCTTTAACAAGACATTATTAACACTATACATTGCTCTCGCATTCCTGAATCAGGAGTGACCACCACCTCTACCACCTGACCTTATCAATGACAAAGAACATTATAAAGTCAAACAAGTTTTAAACCATAAATTACAAAAAAATCAAAGCAAAAGATGGCAGCATGACAACCACAGTGGATTACCTCATTAGCTGAAAAGAATACAGCCCAGAATCTAACCAGTGGGTAAATGAAAAGCACATAAATGCTAATAACATAATACATGATTATAAATTATCCTTAAATTAAGCCATTGGGACAATGGTCTTAAGAAGGGGGTAATGTTATGATTTTCTACCTTTTCACTCTCTTTTCAACCCCTATTTATGCTTAGTCAGGGCACCAGAACAAGTGCTTAGAAGCATGGGATAAAGAGCTTAGTCATCACAACTGGCCAAGTCTGCCATTATCTCCCAATGCAACAGCATTGCCCGATGACACAACCAGCCTTTTATGTATGATAACGACACCCTAGGATAATAGGCACAAAAGACAGAAAGATATATAATAAGTATGTAGTATTATTAGCAAAACCTTGTCTAGTATTTAAAGAGCTTGCTCTTGCTGGTAAAATCCCAGCTTTGAGCTAAAGTTTATAACTACCATTCTATCTCGAGTCTATAAAAGACCTAGTGACACATCAAACCTGATATATGCCAGTAAACTCAGCTGATCCCTTGAAGTGTGAAGGGACACCTGTTTATCATATGTATCAGCTCATATGATGCTTAGACCTAACAGTTTGTGACATTTGTAGTGGACAAATATTATTTTTCTGGTTTTCCAGTTGATTAGCAGATTGTGCCTGATCAATCAGTCATATCCAAGGAAGACCTCCTTTGTTCTAAGATTGGTTACAGCAAGATTGATTCATTCAGAGTGATCCCTGATCATGATTCAGAGTTTGACAAACTCCATGATTGAACTGGCCTGATT
The DNA here is from genome assembly GCF_019112545.1 of Guyanagaster necrorhizus. Classification (NCBI taxonomy): domain Eukaryota; kingdom Fungi; phylum Basidiomycota; class Agaricomycetes; order Agaricales; family Physalacriaceae; genus Guyanagaster; species Guyanagaster necrorhizus. The sequence continues at coordinate 13,210 of NW_025064940.1, forward strand.
CTTTGTTTCATCCATATTGTAGACCAGAATTGGTGCTGCCATAGATCTGGTAGAAAGTTTATGCTTATTGATAAAAGCATGATTTATGGAGCTGCCAGTGCAGCCACTGTTGATCAGAGTGGTCACAGCATAGGTGGATCAAGACACAAGAGTTTCAATTTGGGCTTTAGCTAGTAAGTCTTGACCAGGGGTTTTAGACCATCAAATAAATTTTTAGGGTCCTCAGAGCTCATCAAGCCATTCCAGAGCTTGGCAACATTCTATCTTTTTCATCTCCTTAATCATATCATCAATCACCTCTTCTACATATATTTTGTGAATCCAGTTCTTGAGTATGGCTTTTGCTGCTTTCTCAGTTTTAGCATTCTTGATGGCCTGCCAGGTCTACTCAGTGTTAAATGGTTTTAGCCAGCTAATAGAGCTCTCTGCTCCTGTTTGGCTCTTGGGCAGTTGAGTTTGCTTAGGCAATTCTTGAGTGTGTGAGTTAACTGATCTGAGTATATTCAAATACATAGATATCATAGGTATAGGGGTAACTACAGAGGTAGTATTAGTCTGACTAACAGCTATTGTTCTCACACCATGAAGTCCTTTGGCCAGCTCAGTGGAATCACTCACTGACTGGCCTCATCTTTTACTTTCTCCACCTTTGTCTCTGTGCCAAGGTTCTCTTCTTCCTTTTGAAGCTCAGTGATTTGTGCTTGTATGTCTTCCTGAGTTCACTTCTTCTTTAGGCAGTCTTTTGCCATATGGCTCTTTTGGCCACAGTTGAAACACTTGTCTTCCTTCTTTATCTGATCTATGTCCATGGGCTTCCTCACTCCTGTGTACATGGTTCCAGTTTCTGTCTTCTGCTATAGGCCAGGGCCATCAAGGTTCCTGATGATTTCCTGACAGTTGTCTCTGATGACTTGTAGTTGTTTAGAGTTGACAGGATCAATTTCTTTGAGTAGTCTTGCAGTGTTGACTGTTCTGCTTTCTGCCTTTGTTGCTCCTTGTATATCTCAATGATCCACTCCTTCCACTCATCACAGTCCACTGGCATCAATGCTTTGATGCTGATGGCAGAAATCATTGTGATGTATGAGGAGGGGATGCCTCTCTTGAGGGCCTTGACCATTCACCCATCATTGTTGGTGTCATCTCATATTCCAGTGAAGAGGATCTGAGTGCATGCAAGGTGAAAATAGATATAGCAGAGTATTATCCACTGACCACACTCACACTAATATACACACAAAACTCTTAGTTCATGGAAGGATTATAATGTGATAAAAGTAGCAATCAACAAATATAATTGTCCTCTTCAATGAGATCACAGTGCATGAACAGTAATAGTGCACTTACAACAGTCTGAGGTCTCTCTAAGTCTCAAAGCTTTTTATTTTATCAGAACAAGAGGTAGCAACTGGTGTTGTCATACCTCAAGGCAAAGGATACTGTAGCTCAATACAATACATCGAAATACTCTCACAAAACTCTCCAAAAAGTCCTAAACACAGCTCAGATCAACTCAAAACCCTTAACACACACAATACATGCCTCAAAGCTTCATGCTCTAAGCAAAAACCAATCACAAACATGTCCACAAGTGTCAAAGAGCACAGATCTCTGTTCACAAGCTTCCAAACCAATCATAGACCCACAGGATTCAAACCTATGTGATCCAGAGACACAAAACACAATAAAACACCATCTGACAGACCAAAGGGTTTGAACCTCTGCCACCTGTAGCACTGCACATCACAAATACCTCAAAAACTCAAGATGATGCCCTTCAGACACTGCTCTCTTATTCTCAGGTTAGAGTGCAATCCAAAACCTCTTATCAAACTAGGCTCAAGTCCTTTGCAAGCTTTGATGCCTCACTTAGTTCTCACAGCACTCTTAATGATATCCAATAATCAGTTTATTCTCTCACCTGAAGTTACTAATATAAACCCAGAGCTAGAGTGCAAGGCTTTCTGTGCCTAATACACTGCAACTGTGGGGGTCGGAAACTCTCTTTCTACTTATACAATGCAGTATTTAAATATTCTACTATGGTACTTACTAATACAATCCTACTATGGTATGTTCAAAGCACAAGACTCTGTGCTGGGTCCTGCAGATACTATTCATATGCATATCACAGTTGCTGCACTTATTTGCTCCTGGGCCAGAACTGCACAATGTTTTCTCACTTAGCTGACCTCAGCTAGCTAGCCTAGCCAGGTCTGCTTGCTTTCTTCCTGCCTCAGTGACACATCCCTGATAGTGGTAGACTGTTCTGGACTTCCAGAGTTATCTCTCATATCTGGAGTCAGCCACAATAGTTATGTTCTCTTTTCCAATGTCTCAATATTCTCTCTGACACATAAAATGCACCACTTCTGGCCTGGCATGTATTAATTAACTTATCTAATATGGTATATGTCATACTGCAGTATGATGTGGAGTCTCTTGCTGTGTTAAGCATGCTAAAGCACTGTAAGTATGTGTGTGAGTCTCTGAGTAGTGTATGTGCTATTCATCTCTGAGAGTAGTATTCCTCTGCCTATCTCCTTGTTGCCATTATTGCATCTCTCTATTCAGCACCCAGTTATTCAGATACCTTTCTTTGGGTCCCAGATCTCTATTCTAAAGCATGTTCCATCAGTGCATTATTGATCAATGTGATCAGGATTGCTGATCATATTTCAATCATATTCTTTTTATTTTTAGCATGCCCTCTTATAATAGTATTGGCACATCTAGGGCCAAGTGCTAGGACCTCACATGCAGTCTAACCTCTCTGGCATTTGTCTGCTACTAGGCTATGCACTCTGCTCCTTGTTACTTCAGTTTAGCCTCATAATAGCTAGATTTCTGTGCACTCTTATTCTATTCTTAGTTATCTGCTTACTAGACTGAAATGCAGTCCATGTATTCTCAATGTTCACAATTTTACATGCCTGAACATGGAGAGGGCATGTCACTGGCAAGCTTTGCAAGTCATTCCAATTCATTAAAATAGTCTGTGGTGGCCTTATCACCCATCTTATACTTCTTGATCTTTTGTTTGTGCACTTCTTGCACTGCAGGATCAATGAATTTATCATAAAGCATTTGTTTGAATACTGGCTATAAGGAGTATCAGTAATGTCCATGCATGGAAGACCAGAAGCTTGAGGAGACTAAAATCCACTATGTCTTCACCTTTTCTTCAAGATAGGAAGTAGCAAAGATGACCTGATTTATGTCTGTTCTGAGGTACCCAATATAAACTTCAAAGTATTGTTTGCAGTCTACTAAAAACTGATTGATATTGTCAAATGCTCTCTTGAAAAGGCAGAGTTTTCACAATAGGTCAGATCAACATTGTAGTACCACAGCATTCTCAGAGAGAGAGCCCATCAGGTTGGACCATTCAGAGAAGAGGGGTTATTGCTATTCTTCTGATGGTACAGAGAAGAAATGGAGAGAATTATCATCTGTGATTAGACTTCCTTGAGGGGCTGCTTCTTTTTAGATGATGACACCATCCTTTACAGTGAAGTCTAGTCATACTGCTTCAGGATTGTTCCAGATGGGTTCTTTTCCTGTCCTTGACCCAGAGGCTTCATTGGATGGAGGCTGAGCCCCTAGAACTCAGCTTCCTCTGCTGGTCCAAGGGTTTCAGTATGACTCTGATAGGTTCATTAGCTGTAGTCAGGATTGGGATAGTCAAGTTGCCATAGATCAAGTGAAAGAGGTGAAGTATAAAAACATGCTCTAGACTGATAGTTCTATGTATACAGCTCATTTCAGAGTGATGGAGAGGGTCCAGGGCATTGGTTGAACCAGAGGCAGTGGCTGGTATTCTGGCACCTTGCCAACCAGGTCCTCAGAGTGATGTTTGTTGTATTGTTCAGCAACATATGCTATAGTAGTGTTTTGTAGGATTTCTGATCATTTATTTGGCTCAGACTGTAAATATAATTGTCCAAGGCATAATTCCAGCTAGTGAGGGTCTCACTATAAAAATGATACTCCCCACTCATATCATTCTTGGTATTCCTATACTCTTGCATTCTGTATCTCTTCTTCCAAAGCTTCTTTGTCTATATCTTTGGTTATCAGATAGGCCAACTCCCCTCTGCTCATGAGGCTCCACTGCTCTCAGTTCCTTTGTTGGCCTCATCCTCATCCTCATCACCCTCTATGAGAGAGATGTTAGGCAGGTCATAGATATTCTCCTCAACCTCTGGTAGTTGTATGATCTTCATCAATCCACTGCTCCTGCTGGGTGCTGAGCCCAGCAATAGAGCTTGAATGGGTCAAGGTGGTGAGGTCAAGGTAGATAGTGGTGGGGCAACTTCTGATGTTCAAGTTGTATCTGTTGCCTCCTGCTGCTCTTGCTGCTTCTACTCACTCACTATAGAGGCAGAAGTTTTGGTAATACTCTTTGTCAAGAAACTGCCAGGCAATCCTACTTTCTAGATATTCTCAGAGCACCTGGGTGGAGATATGAGCATTGAGAGGTACTCATAGTCTATAGTGTCTGAGGATGAACTTGTCATCCTTGAATATAGTATCAATACTGAGGGTTTACTGGGAAGAGAGATATTCAAGAGATAGGGGGCAAATGATGGTTCTTGGAACATCATCCTGAGGAGGAGAAGAGACTTCATTGTCACCTCATCTTCTTGCTTCACTGGTGGTAAGGACTTTTACAGGTCCAAGTCTGTTCTATGGATCACTCTCTATTGTACTAGGTTCATGGAAGATGGGGGTTGAGAGTGAGAGCTGTGAGCAGAGTCTATACCAGTCTGGGGACCTAGCTTGGAGATGCTCCCTCTCAGCCTCTTGCTGCCTGCTCTGGCTGCATGCATCATAGGCAGCAGCATCTCTGGCCTGCTGCCCTTCCTCCAGGATCCACTGCTCAAGCATATTGAGGGCTTGGCAATGCTTCTCAGAGATTCATTATTATTCTTCTTATCTGACTGCTTTTTTGTAGTTAAATGGGATGTTGATATCTCAGGAGGGGAAGTACTAGTGAATGGTCTCTTCTTGGTCTGCTTTTTCTTGTTGCTGGTCTGCCAATCAGTCTGATGGTGACTGCTCCAGTCCAGTGCTGATCTCTGGAGAGTTGGCACAGGAGCCAAGAGCAGTTGTTGGATGCTGGCTTCTATTAGATGAGCCATAGGATCCTGGAGCCATCCTAGTGGCATTGAGGGAGTCTCAGGCATAGTCAGCAATCCTATGGATTAGGGAGACAGTAGGGTCAGAAGAGGGAGACTGCTGAAAGAAGTCCCCTAGGAGGTTCTTATTCTCATGGTTAGAGATGAGAAGTCATATCCAAGAGTTCCTGAATCCTGTGAGGTGAGTGTTGCTGTCTCTGCTACTTGGTCAAGAGAAGTATCTATGTCTTTCTTCTTAAACATCCTCTTGATATGAGCTGCTAGGCCTGGCTTCAGGTAAGGGGCTTGTTGGGGGCTGGTGGAATATTTGTTGAGATTTAGGGATTGCATGGAGAGGAAGGTCAGAGGTTATTTTGCATAGAATATGGCAGATGTGTTGGAACTCATTGTAATATCAGATAATCCAAGCAGTAATCAAGTGACATCTCTAGTACAGCTAAATAATCACAAGTAAGCCTAAAAGTGTTCTGATAATGAAAGCTAGGAGTTCAAAGAACTCTCAATCAAAGTTTAAGTCAGTGGAGTTCAGAGCAGGCATTCAGTTTCTCAGCACAATTGAGCTTGAGAAAGGGAAGCAGGAAGCTTTGAGCTAATTGTTAGATCCAAGCATCATATAAACAGAAACACATGATAAACAGAAGTCTCCTCACACTTCAAGAGATTGACTGAATTCACTGATGCATATTCTAATCAATATGTCACAAGGCCTTAGGATTAGCTCGAGTATAGAATAGTATAGAATAAACTTTAGCTTGAAGCTGGGGATTACCAGCAAGAGTGAGCCTGCTTAAATACTATACAAGCTATGACTATTAATATTGCTACCTATTGTGTATTGTCATGTTCTTTGTGCCCATTGTCTTTGAGCATTGCTACTATACATAAAAGACTAAGTGTGCATCATCAGACAACACTGTTGCATTGAAAGACAATGACCAACTCAGCCTAGTTGTGATGACTAAGCTTGATCTCATGGTCTTAAGCACTTGTTTAAGCATTCTGACTAAGCATAAATAGAGGTTAATTATAGAAAAAGGAATAGAATAAAGGAAAAATCATAACACTTCTACTATCACTTCATACATAAATATATTGTTATTCCTCTTACATGACTCATCTATAAAGGAATTCTATAAAAATTTGATGACAAATATATAGCTGCCTTCAACAAGTTGAAACAGACCTTTACACATACTCCCATTTTTACCCACTGGATCTCTGATTGACAGATAGTGGTGGAGACTGATGCCTCTGACTATGCAATTGCAGCTATTCTCTTCATCTATCTTGAAGATAGTGAAATTCACCCTATCACTCTCTGCTCCTGAAGCCTCTACAATGCTGAACTCAACTATAACACTCATAACAAAGAATTCTGGCCATTTTTGAAGCTTTTAAACATTAATACCACTATCTTGAAGGCTCTGCAGACTCTATCAATATTATAATAGACTATAAAAACCTTGAATACTTTGTCACTATCAAGATTCTGACCCACTGACAGGTCTGCTGGTCTGAATACCTATCTCAGTTCAACTTAGTAATCCAGTTCCACCCAGGAAAACTTGGTGGGAAACTGAATACACTCACTAGATGATGGGATGTCTACTCTAAAGAGAGGGATAGCCAGTATGCTCAAGTCAATCCTCATAATTTCTGATCTATTTTCACCCAAGAACAACTTTCTGTATCACTCTGTGCAACTTACCTTGAAGATCCTACCCTCCAAGCTAGTGCCATCATGGACATTGACAAGCTTCACATTGATATCAAAAGAGTATAATCTGCTGACTCTACATCTTCTGATGGCCACCACCAGGCTAAAACTGCTTCTAAAATCTCTCTCTCTCAGTGGTCTATTGATGAATCTGACATCCTTCACTTTGAAGGCTGCATCTATATCCTGAACTCCAACAATCTCCATCTCTATATACTATAAAACAATCACAACTACATTCTGGCAGGCCACTTTGGTTAAAACCAGACATTAGAGCTAGTCTGGTAGAATTACATCTGGCCAAAGATGCATGAATATATTCAACACTACATTAAGTCATGCACAGTTTGTGGACACAACAAGACACCTAGACACTACTCCTATGGGTTGCTCAAATCTCTACTAGTTTTCAAACAGCCATGAGATTCTATCTCTATAGATTTCATTAAACAACTATTGGACTCCAATAGATTCACCACCATTCTAATAGTCATTGACTGGGCTAGCAAGCAAGCCATCTTCATTCCCACCTATGACACCATCAACTCTGCAGAACTCATCTAACTTTTTGTTATTCATATCTTCTCCAAGCATGGGATATCCAACTATATCACTTCTGACTGTGGTTCTGAATTTGTTTCCCAGTTTACTCATGCCTTAGCCATAGCCCTTGACATAAAACTCCACTTTACTTCTGGTTACCACTCAGAGGCTAATGAATAAACTGAACATTCAAATCAAACTCTGGAATAATACATCTGCATCTACTGCTCCTACCAATAGAACAACTGAGACATTGTCTTACTTATTGCTGAGTTTGCCTACAACAATGTCTATAACACCTCTACCAGAATCTCTCCATTCTTTGCTAACAAGGGTTACTACCCTAACATCACTGTTTATCCTGAACAGGACATTACTTCCACTCAGGTCTGAGACTTCACAGTTGATCTTGATGAGCTTTACCAAGTACTAAAGAATGAAATTTCTAAAGCCTAGTCTCATTATAAGGCTCAAGCAGATAAGCATCAGATTCTGATGCTCCTATTCAAAGTGAGTGATAAGGTTTATCTCAGTTCCAAACACATCAAGACCATCTGTCTGACTAGAAAATTCTCTGAGAAATATCTTGGTCCCTTCAAAATCTTAGCCCAATCTGACACTCTCTCATTCACCCTTAAACTCTCACTGAATCTTCAGTCCATTCACTCAGTCTTCCATGTATCACAGCTGGAACCTGCAAAGAAAAATACCATCCATAACTAAACCCAATCTCCATCACCTCCAGTCAAAGTGGATAGAGATGAACAGTATGAAATAGCTCAAATCCTTGACTCTAAGCTGGACCACTGATTCTGCTGTCTACTACTATAAAAGATCCAGTGGTTAGGCTATAAGAATACTGACAAAGAATTTACCTGGCTACCAGCCTCCAAGTTTTCTATAGATGAATTCATTAAAGATTCTCTCTACCAACATCCAGACAAACCAGAACCTTTATTCAAGGTAATTTTCTATATATCTCTCTTCTGATATAACACCACATTATACACCATCAGCACTCACTTACTGTTTCAATTGCAACTATTACAACTACCATTTCAATCACTCTTCCACAATATTCAAGCCAAAAAAACTACAATTAATTTTTGCCCACCAGCAACTGGCTATCTTTTTATATACATTTCATACTACAAAAATTTACAATTAAAGAAGAGTGGTATCTGATAGATCTGCACCAGAACCTGAATTTTTCTCTTGTTTTTTTAACTCCTTTACATCCTCATTCAACTTTTTCATTCTTATTCTTGAAGATCAGATAAGCCTCCTTCTATGCTTTCAACTCAGACTCTGAAACAACTCCAAAAGAGATGATATATCATCTGATCTGTAATCATTCTGGAGACCTGCCATAGTACTGCAGACATCTGCCAGCTCTTCTACCAACTCATCTATATGACACATCAACTTGCATATTAATTTTGAAAGTTGCTGGAGACTGATGGAGATCTCCATACTACTGATCATCTCACTTGTGGTGACCTCTTTATTAAATGAATAGGCAGTTTTTTTGACCTTGCAACAAGCATAAGTCTGCCCACAACCAGCACCTTCAGTTGCTGGATATGCATAGCAATGTGCATTATCTTAATGACAGTATATGCAACTCTCTAAAACAAAACTAAGTCAGAACCAATCAGAAACAACAAGATACTTACTTTCACCACTCAACTCCTCTTTGCCCTCCACTGGCCCCAAAACCTCCAACTTCACCCTTTTCTTAGAACTAGCCACCATCTCCACCTCACTGTCATCCATCATGCTCTGAGACTTAAACTTGCATTTTTGGTCTCTTTTCACTGAAACTATTATCTTTCTCTTACTCTCCTACACTCTCTGACTCCTCTGACTCATCATTCCTCTCAGTCCTCTTGTCCTGCCCATCTTCAGACTCCAATAGCATATAATCAGTCACTTTTTTAAAACAAAGGCTGAAGCTGAGACCAAACCATTCTGTCAGAACTTAATGCAGCCTAAAGTCAATAGCCTCCACAGAGGCCATCTGCAATCTGCTCTCCATCACAAACTCCTCTCATGATACACTCTTTGTTGCTGCCTCTCTTGCTGTGGCTTCTACAGCCTCCCTCTCCATGGCTTTCTTTTGAGCCACCTTCTTTGCAGCCTTCTCCACCTCCTTTACCTGCTTCTTTACCACTCACTGGACCTCCTTTCTCTTTCTTTCCAATTTCTCCCTCTGCTCTCTCTTCTGTGCCTTCTGAGCCACACAGTCTGCCTGAGCTCTCTTCTCTCTCTCACTCCCTCTTCTAATCTAAATAGATCTCTACAGCCTTTGTGTATTTGTTCTCTGCAATTTGACATTTCAGATAAAACAATTCTTTGACCTCTTGAAGGCCATCAGAGGTAAACTCTTGCACCAAAGGTTCAAGAGTTTTTGAACAATGATAGGTAGCAAGAGATGACATTGTGCAAACTGATGATAATAATAGTTGAAATCTAAAAGACAAAACTCTCACAAGATAAAAAAAATTTTTTCACCATGTGCCTCTCCACTAGGCATTGGGATCTGCACTCTTGAGGGCAAAAGTGCTAACAGAGGGATACTGTTATGCACATGCTGCTGGCCTCTGTATCACTCCAACCAACTAAGAACTCAATCATCAAGTTCCATTAGACTCCATCTGTTTTCCATGACCTACTAATTTTATTTACTATTATCATTTCACATTCATATTTCATATTTGTAGTATCTAGACCCTGAATATGATAGCAAACAAGTTGACAATGAAACCCAATAGATCTGACTCAAAAGTAACTACTAATAGTATATAAACTATATATAAGCACTGTAATTACTCAGTTTGATTATCAACTTGGATAGCTATCTATATTTCATGCTCACCTCAGCTCCTCTCTATTTCACCCATTGGATTCCACTCTGAAGGATATTCCTCTTCACTTCTCCAACAGAACTCTATTCTGTCAATCTAAATTCTTGGGTCTTGATTCAAATATGATGTTGCCAATAGCTTCATTGATGCTCATGCACTCTGCTGGTCTCTATATATGCACTCAAGCTCAATTGATTGGCATGTTCCTAACAGACCTGAAAAAAGAAGAATAATAAAATTTGTTGAAAAAAAAAGTCTCTGCAGTGTGATTTGTTTTACTATCTGTAAGATACAATGAAATTTGACTTCTTTTACATTATCTTTTCTTTATCTGAAAACCTCTAGTTTTTATATAAAGAGAATATAACAAAAAAGGATTTTTTTTTTTCAACAAATTTTATTATCCTTCTTTTTTCAGATCTATTAGGAATATGCCAATCAATTGAACTTGAGTGCATTTCTATTTGTGGGTGTAATATAGCTGAAAATAAATATCTTTTATTGTCCCTCTTTTTATCTAGAAAATATCTCAAAAACATGTTCATATATTTGCTCTAAAATATAACCAAAAATAAGTACTTTTTCTTTTAATTTTATGGAATCTATTTTACTCATATAAAAATGTCTAGAAAAGTCACAATATTTTTAAATCTCCTTTTTTCATGCTAAAAAACTACTGGCCTCAGCAGTGACAGTGGGTGATATATCACAAAGAATAAAACAAACATACAGCAAAAGAATAGTATCTTAATAACAAAGAACAAGATAGACAAGCTTGAATGATACTTGAACAGATTTGAGTGAAGGTCTGCTCAGATAAATACACAGCTCTGCTTTACAGCAATTTCTGTAAGATACCAGTTTTGAGAAGTGCATGTAAACTTCATAGTGCTGAGCTCTCTCCAAATAAAGAATAGTTTGTTACATTGAAACTTGAAAAAGCAGTTATGAAAGAGAAATTTTGAACCCATAGAAGCTGGGTGAGAACAACAAGCCACCTTCTATCATATGAAGGTTCTCTCTTGGAATCATCTGGTATGGGTCAGGACTAAGCTTGCTCTTCTCTCCTTCCAGGACTTATTATCATGCAGCTATTGAGCAATTTTCACTTGAATTGCTTTCTGAATTAAGACAGAATAATTTTATTCTTGATCATCATGCACATTTATCCTGCTGGTGACAGATCTGATGATATGCTCACCTCAGAAGTTGACATCATCTCATCTTTTCTCTTTTCTGATCATCTGCTACAAATTGGATGTTTATATTGTGAGATAAACACAGTGCTCTACTCTTCTCTTTGCAGGGAGTATCTTGGATAATACAGGTATTATCTATTAGATTGAACATACTTTCAAAAATACAAGCATCATTGATATTATAAACATAGTCTAACAAAGGCAGATTCTTCTCTGCAAAAGTCACTATTAGATGTATGACATCTAGATCCTCTACACTCATATCATATAAGAATTGCCATAATAAACACTTAGAAGCATTTTATTATCAGAGATCAGAATGATATTGTTGGTCATAGTATACCAGTGTGCTTTGATATGCACTTAAGAACTTGTAGCATGCAAACAGTCAAAAGCACTAAGTCTAAAATATCCAGGACTTCTGAATGAGAATCAGATTTAATAAACTATTGTGATGAACATGTAGATAGCATTTCTAGCTCTTCAATTATCAGGAGTGTTCAAAAAGAGACAGCCAGCCCACTGCCAAGATGTGAAGGAAGAGGAGCATCAAGTGAATTGGTCACAATCATGTTTCAACAGACCATTCTGAAGCATCTAAAATTAAGTGACATAATAGAGATATTCTGATTAGAAGATGAAATAAGAAGAAAGAAAGAGATGCTGAAACAGTCATACCATCACATGGAAGTGGTGATCCAAGATCAACTTGTGTGGCCTGATAGTCACTGTGGAAATGATCACATGATTCTTCTGGTTGTTCAATCTTTCATTATTTAAAGTTGAAGTTCAGTTCATTCTGCTATAATCTCACTTACCACTGGTTTTTTGGATCAAATACACCTTTCCTTCACTAGAGATTACAATTGTGTTAAAAATCACTGTCTTACACTCTGTAGCAGGTATGAGAACAGCTGAAATTGAACCATTCACCAAAGCACCAAGTACTGCTAGTCTTAAATGCTTGTACATGTACTATTCTCACATTGTTGGATAGTGTCAAGAGTTCCAAGAAAAGATGAGATGCAATGCCAACTTTAAGAGCCACCATACAATAGCTATGATAAAGTGAATAAAACTCATAAGAGATACACTGGAAACAAGGCTCAAATTTATTAATAATTTTATGCTATATACATATGAAACTCTGAAAAGAAATAATGAAGGTTTTACAATCCTTGAGAAGAGAGCAGGTCATCTACATTTTTACAGTTGTGAAGAAGAGAGACTGGCAACAAGATCAGGCATGGAGGAGCCTATCTCTCAAGCTCAAGATTGAAATGGTGACTCTGTGTCTGTTAGACTTGTACAGCTCAGTATGCAATTCAGGAAGTGATATCTTTTAAAGAGACTATTTAAAAGCCATCATTGGGTGGCATCATATTGATAGCTGTCCTTGTAGGCAGCTGTATTATGAGGCAGTTGTGATCTCACTGCTTGCAGATGCTTGTATGCCTTTGGATGGGTCAGGTCCAATAAAGTTGAAGGCTATAGGAATGGGAGGTGGTAAGATTGAGGACTACAGTGAACAGACTCTTGTCTCTACAATGCTTGGTGCTATCTATCACAGGATACAATTTCCAGACCAGGGATGGGGTGGTCTGCTCACACAAGGCCTTTGAGAATTGGCTTGAGGGTAGAATGAGATAAATAAACTTTAGCTCGAAGCTGGAGATTACCAGCAAGAGCAGATGGTCTTAAATACTGTACAAGGTCTGCTAATAATACTACTGCCTTTTGTATGTTTCTAAGTCCATTGTGCCCATTGTCCTAGGGTATCGCTATTGTACATAATAGAAGGATTGTGCATCATCAGGCAATGCTGTTGCATTGAAAGACAATGACAGACTCAGCTAGTTGTGATGACTAAGCTTCATCCCATGGTCTTAAGCACTCATTCTAGTGCTCTGACTAAGCATAAATAAGGGTTAATCCATGAGAGAAAGGGAAAAATCATAATATTACCCCCTCCTTAAGACCATCATCCCAATGGCTTAATTAAGAGATAATTCATAGTCATGAATGCCATCATTGGCATTCATTAACTTTTCATTTACTCACTGATTGGATTTCAGTCCATAACCCTTCTAGCTGACCAGATAATCAATGGTAGTCATCATACCACTCCCTTTTACCTTGATTTTTTGTAGTTTGTGATTTAAAACTTAGTTGACTTTGTAATGTTCCTCATCATCAATAAAGTCAGGAGGTGATAGTGGAGGTCATTCTTGGTTGGAAAATGCCAGTGTGATGTATAGGGTTAATAATGTCTCATTAAAGACATTGTGTATCTTCTATATTGGTGGAAGCCATAGCTTATAAGTGCTGGCACCAACTTTGGAGATGATTGGAAAGAGACTAGTGTGCTTGTCAGCTAGCTTGTGTTTAGGGCATGGGAGGTGAAGGTTGGTTGTGTCAAGCCAGACCTTGTCATTGGTGGAGTAATAGTGTACAGCATGGCAATATTTATTATATTGCCATGTCATTGCAGTCACAGCCCATTTAAGAGTGGTTTTAGTTTTCAAGTAGATTTTTGCTATGGTAGTGGCAAAATCTGTAGATGCAGGGGTCGTGGTGTGGTGTTGCTTAGTCTGAGTGATGTTTGAGTGTTGGCTATAGTTGACAAAGAACAGTGTCTTTCCTGTCACTGAGTGGACTTGGTTATTGTGCTGAAAGATGACAAGAGCTAGCCATTCTACCCAGTCATCTTGTTGATAGTTAATGAATAGGCAGAGGTACTTTTCCACTTCTTGATTTGCACATTCTGTTTGTCTATTGGTTTGAGGGTGATATGCAGTTGATGCATTTCTTTTGATGTTTAGGAGGTGGTAGAGATCATCCAGAAACTTTGAGATGAATTGAGGTTCCCTATCTAAGATAACCACTTGAGGCATGCTATATTTAGCATAGACCTTGTCACACAAAATCTTTGCCCATCCTTTGGAAGTCAACTCTGTTGAGCAGGCAATCAAAATGATCACTTTTGAGAATTGATCAACTACAACAATGATTGCATCATAGCCATTACAGTCTGGGAGTCTGGTAATCATGTTGACTGAAATATGGGTCTATAGTGACAATGGAACCTCATTTAGGTGGAGTGGAGTAGCTCAAGCCTGTGTCAATGATTTGCCTCTTTGGCAGACCTTGCATGCTTTGACATATGCAATAATATCATTGTTTATCTTAGGCCACCAGTACTCTTGCAGCACTAGTTCCTTGGTTTTGGCAATGCCAGGGTGGCCAGCAGTTGCATAGTCATGACAGGTGGCAATGATTTCACTGTATAGTCCTTGATTTTGGAGGATATAGATCCACCTATCATAGCAAATTAGTCTCTCTTTCTTTGTTATTTCTCACTCATGGTTGAGGGATAGAGCTATTTGCTGATCCCATTTGTGGTTATCTTAGGTTATGCTTTTGATGCACTTATGGATTTCTTCCTCCATTGGCATTATCATGGCCTGAAAATGTTCAGACTATAACAATGTTACTTCCTCATTATCAGTCTCCTTCTGATTATGATCCACTCTCTGACTGAAAAGGTCAGCCTTCTTGTTTGCCATTTCTGCTTTGTGATAGAGTATATACTGATATTGACTGAGTTCAGTGACCCATCTGGCCTGCCAATGATTTAGTTTTTGTGGTTGTTGAAAATATTGAAGGTTTTAATGATCTGTCTAGATCTCAAAAACTTCTGTGGTCCCAATCAGATAGTGCTGCCATTCTTCCAGGGTAAGCATAATAGCGAGCAACTCTTTGTCATAGATTTTATAGTTTCATTTGATGACAGTGAGTGCTTTCAAGAGAAATGCCACCAGGCACCACTTTTGATCCTGTTCTTGTGAAAGCATAGCTCTGATGGCACTTTCACTGGAATCAGCTTCAACTTGAAATTTCCTCTCCTGGATAGAGATAGTGAGTATGACATCCTCAGCTAATTGTCATTTCAGATCATCAAAGATGGTTTGTTGGGAGGAGCCCCAAATCCAGAGAGTATTGCCAGTTAACTGAGTCATTGATTAGACAATTTTGCTGTAATCTCAGATAAAACATTGGTAAAAGTTTGTAAACCTAAGGAATGACTGTAATTCCTTCTTCTTGACTGGTTCCAGCCATTCTGTCACCTCTGCCACCTTGATGAGATCCATTCAAATGCTTCCTTCACTAATTATGACTCTGAGGTACTTGATCTTGAGTACTTTGAATTCACATTTCTCTGCTTTGAGGAATAATTTGTGCTTTCTCATGAGAGCTAATACTTGTCACACTAGCTTTCTGTATTCCTCTTTTGTCTTCAACATGATTAAGATGTTGTCAAGATAAATGGTGATTTTCCCAGTGGAGATGAGGTCCTTGAAGATGTCATTCATCATCCACTGGAAAGTTGCTGGAGAGTTAGTGAGCCCAAAGAACATGACCATAGGCTCAAATAACCTCTAGTTTGTCCTAAATGCAGCTTTTTATTCATCTCTTTTTTTGATCCAGACATTATTATAGCCTCACCAGATATCAAATTTGGTGTAATATTTAGCATCTCAGAGTTTGTCCATTAGTTCTGAGATCAGTGGAAGAGAATAACAGTTCTTGATCATCATCTCATTAAGCTTTCAATAGTCTTAGACCAGTCAGAGTTTACTGTCCTTCTTTTTGACAAAGAAGAATGGTGAAGCCATCAGAGATTTCAATAGCCAGATTTGTCTGCTGGACAAGTTTTCATCCAGAAACTTGTCAAGCTCTTGTTGTTCATTACTGCTAAGAGAATAAGTCTTGCAGTCAAGATTAGCATTGATATTTGGGATCAATTCAATTGCATGATCCTATGGCTTCAGTTCTGGCAGCTCATTGAAGCTTTTCTTCTCAAATAGATTCCTGAAGTCTTGTGCCCATTCAAGTACCATTTCTTTGAAGGTTTTCTCCTTTTTATGCTCATTGGCCTTGGCAGCCAGGTTGTTGGTATGATGAATTGCTCAAATGTGCACCTTGCATTGAAGATTGATGGTGAGAATGGTTTCTTCATCTTTTATTTTCTTATCCTATCGATCTTCTGGATCTTTGTTGAATAACTCAAATGGGATCTTCCAGCAGTGGCATCTTACAAATGTAATTCTTCCAGTCTTCCAATTGATCAATGGATTGTGATGTATTAGTCAGTCATGACCAAGGAAAATTTCTTTGGTCCTAAGATCCATGATGGCTAGGTGTTATATGCATACCATCAGCCTCTGTGTCATCTCAAACTAACTACAAATCCAATCATGCTATCCACTGGACTCTGGCCACTCCCCATTACCTACTAATTTCATTTTATCATTATCATTTCACATTTATATTTTACATTGTAATATCTAAACTCTAAACTCAGTAGTGAATACTGACACCAAAACCCAATGGAACCTGACTTAGAATTAGCTACCATTAGTATATAAAGCCATGTACATCATTGTAACTACTCAGTTCCAATATCAACTTGGATAAGCCATCTACACTTCACACTCACTTCAACTCCTCCATACCTTATCTATTGGATTCTGCTCTAAAGGATATTTCGGTTCACTTTTCTAATGAAACTCTATTCTGTCCATCCAGATCCTTGGGCTCTGACTCAAGAGTGACATTGCTAATAGCTTTGTTGATGCTCATGCACTCTGCTGGACTCTGCACATGCACTCAAGCTCACTCAATTGGTATGTTCCTAACAGTATATTTGAACTCAAACTCTTAAGTTGAAAATTTTATTATGTCCATCACATTTATCAAACTCACAGAAACTGATCCTGAACAAACTCAGTCCACTCATCCAAACATGTTTTCTATAGAAGACATTTTAGCCTCTGCCTCAAAGGAATAACCAGGCCTTTTTGGATCAGCCTCCAGTAGAGGACAATCTTCTCATAGAGAAACCTACAATCACTCTAGCTTCACTGCTGACCAACCTAATTATGATGATTCTCCTGACCTGTTTGACACTACCAGCATCCCAACCAACAGGGCTTGATAGGCCAGCCTGATGTATGGTGCCCAAACTGACCCCTCAATAGACCCTTTACCCTTAAGCAACATGCATGGAAATCCAGACAGCCTAGACTCAGAGAGCAGAGATGAAGACACCCCTACTCATACTCCTATTTGATGGGAACCAGGTGGCAATCCACCAAACCCTTTTCCAGAGGGTCCAGGAGGTCTAGGTGGTCTTAATAGCCCAAGAAGTTCTAATGGCCCCACAGAAAATAACAATCTAAACCAGCAGGACATGTTCCTAGAATTCATGAACCTGTTATGAGGAGTCTCCACTTTCCTCAACAATCTTAAACCAGCCACTATTCATACCAAAGTCAAGGAACCAGAACTATTTGATGGCTCTGACTCTTGCAAACTGAAGGCTTTCATTGTCTCCCTTCAGTTGAACTTCAATGACAGACCCACTGCATTTGCAACAGATGCTAACAAGGTTAACTATGCCATTTCATTCCTGGCCAGCACTGTGCTTAACTGGTTTAAACCAGACATTCTTAACTCCAATCCACAGAATCCACCAGCCTGGCAATTCTCCTATACAGCTTTCCTAGATGAGCTTCATAGCAACTTCAGCCCCTTTGATGCTATCAGAGATGCTGAAGATGCATTAGAACATCTTTGGATGCATGATAGAGATCAGATCATGAAGTATATGGTCTAATTCAACCAGTACACTTCACAAATTAGGTACAGAGATAACTCCCTCTGCTATGCCTTTTACCATGGCCTCTGCACCCATATCAAAGATGATATAGCACACCATGAGAAGCCAAACAACCTTTGTGATATGCACTTCCTTGCCCAAGAACTTGATGCTTGCTACTGGACCCAGAAGACCGAAATTGCCCAGGAAAACTAGGACAATAAATTCTCCAACCTCAAATCCAAGAGGTCTAACATGTCTTCCTCAGACTCCAGCTCCACACTGAAATCTACCACCCCTAAGCCCTATGCTGACAAGCTAGGTAAAGATGGCCATCTTACTCAGGAAGAAAAAGACCACCAGTGCCAGAACAACCTTTGCATGTTCTGTGGAGCCAAACACAAGACCAAGGACTGCAATAAGTGGAAGGCAGCAGCTTCTGCCAAGGGTCATGCAGCAGAAGTCGACACTGCTCCTGTGGAACTGGCCTCGACAGAGTCAAAAAAGTAGAAAGCAACTCTGTTCCCTCTATGTGAGTTCAGGGTTGTGTTGACTCTATTTGCACACTGGAGGTCATCACTCTTAATGCAACATCTCTTTTCAATCACTCCTTCCACATTCCCCTCTCAGCAGAATTACCAACTACTACAGAATCTGATAGTTCTCCAACTGGTACCATTTTGTGTTTTTTTGCCCTTATTGATTCTGGCTCTAGCCACTGCTTTGTTGACACTAAGTATGTAGCTGCTAATGAAATTCCCATTAAAACCATCTCTAGTGTGCAACTTCAATTATTTGATGGCTCCATTAGAAGCTGTATATCTCAAATCGCAACCATCTCCATCTGTTTCCCATTCAGAGATACCTTCTCCATCAACTTCTATATCATCTCTCTGGATTCATCTTACAATCTTGTCCTAGGATACAACTGGCTCTCCTGCTACAATCCACTGATTGACTGAGCTGAGAACAGTATTATTTTCTGCTCAAGCTATCAGAATCTCACTCTAACTAATTTCACAGCCTCCACTGCATCCCAAAGACTTCCATGCCCACAGGACAACAGTCCACCCCTCTCTGAGCCTTCCAGCTCAAATCTGAGACTTTCATGCCCACCAGACTCTATCAGCCCAACTCCCAGAGCTTCATCCCATTCTAAATCAACTCTAAGTAGCCAGCAGACTTCATTCCTATACAAACCCATCTACTCCTATTCTCTCTCAGAGTCTTTTACTATAAAAGCATATCCAAAGATCTCTATCATATCTGCTGCTGCATTTGTCTGAGCCAGTGTGGAAGAAGACACTCAGCAGTTCATACTACAGCCTTTCTTGCCTAATATTGGAGCCAAAGCCACATCTGCAGAACCAGCAGATCTTTTATCAGTGCCAGTAGAGTACCATGATTTTGCAGATGTCTTCAGCAATACCTTCTCCAAAAAATTACCTGAACACAGGCTGTACAACCTCAAAATCAATCTTGAGAAAGGAACCTCTCCACAGCTTAGACCCATTTATTCTCTCTCAGAATCTGAACTCAAGGCTCTACAAGAGTTTATTGATGATAATCTGTGCAATAGATTCATTACTCCATTCTGCTCTCCACATGCGACTCCAGTTCTATTTGTCAAGAAATAGACCAATGAACTCTGACTTTGTATCAACTATCATAGCCTAAACAAAATCTCCAAGAATGATCACTATCCTCTTCCCCTCATTTCTGATCTCCTTGACTCTGCCTGCTCCATGTGCATCTACACCAAGCTTGACCTTTGGCATGCCTACCATCTTGTCTGCATAGCTAAGGGGGATGAATGGAAAACAGCCTTCCAGACCTGTTATAGTTCCTTCAAATGGCATGTCATGCCTTTTGACCTCACAAATGCTCCAGTGGCACTCCAACAATTTGTGAATGATATATTCTCTGATATGTTCAATATATCAGTAGTAGTCTACCTCAATGATATCCTCATATATTCCAACAACCCAGAAGATCATCAGAAACATGTTCATGAGATCCTATGCAGGCTTAGAGCTAACAGACTCTACTGCAAAGGTTTCAAATATGAATTCAACCAGAACTCCATAGAGTATCTAGGCTACATCTTATCACCTGAAGGACTTTGCATATCTGAAGAAAAAGTCAAGGACATTCAATCCTTCCTTGGCTTTGCCAACTTCTACTATTGCTTCATACATGGATATAGTGACATCATCATCCCTCTTACTCAACTCACCTGCAAGAGAACTCCATGGAAATTTGATGACAAATGCTTGGCTACCTTCAATGAATTGAAAGAGGCTTTTACACATGCTCTTATCCTTACTCACTGGGTTCTTGATCGAAAAATAGTAGTGAAAACTGACACCTCTGATTATGCCATTGCAGCTATCCTCTCCATTCATCTCAAAGATGGTGAAATTCACCTGATTGCATTTCACTCTTAGAGCCTCCACAATGCTGAACTCAACTACAACACCCATAACAAGGAACTCTTAGCCATTTTTGAAGCTTTTAAACATTGGCAGCACTACCTTGAAGGCTCTATAGACTCTATCAATATTGTAACAGACCACAAGAACCTTGAATACTTCACCACCACTAAGATTCTAATCTGCTGACAAGTCTGCTAGTCTGAATACCTATCTCAGTTCAATCTAGTAATTCATTTTCACCCTAGAAAACTTGGTGGAAAACCAGATGTGCTCACTAAATGATGGGACATCTACCCTAAAGAGGAGGATAGCTAATATGCTCAAGTTAACCCCCACAACTTCCAACCTGTGTTTATCCAAGAACAACTTTCCACATCACTCCATGCAACCTATCTTGAAGGCCCTACTCTCCAAGCCAGCACCATCATGGACATTGACAAGCTCCACATCAATATCAAATAAGCACAATCTTCTGACCCTACATCCTCCAATGACCTCCACCAGGCTAAGGCCACTTTAGAATCCTCCCTCTCTCAGTGGTCCATTGATGAATCAGACATCCTCTGCTTTGAAGGCTGCATCTATGTCCCAGAGTCTGGAGATCTTTGTCTCTGTATACTATAAAACAATCATGATCACATCTTGGCAGGTCACTTTGGTCAAAATCAGACATTAGAACTAGTCTGACAGAACTATATCTGGCCAAAGATATGTGAATATGTCTGACACTATATTAAGTTCTGCACAGTTTGTGGATGCAATAAGGCACCTAGACACTGTCCCTATGGGTTACTCAAACCTCTGCCAGTTTCTGAACAGCCATGGGATTCCATTTCCATGGACTTCATTGAACAACTACCAGACTCCAATGGATTTACTGCCATCTTAGTAGTCATAGATCAAGCTAGCAAGCAAGCCATCTTCATTCCCACTCATGATACCATTAACTCTATGGAGCTCACTCAACTTTTTCTTATCCATGTATTCTCTAAACATGGAGTACCTAGTCATATCACATCTGACTGTGGCTCCAAATTCATCTCTCAATTTACTCACACCTTAGCCATGATCCTTGACATAAAACTCCACCTTACCTTTAGTTATTATCCAGAGGCCAACAGACAAACAGAACAAGCAAACCAAACTCTGAAACAATACATCCACATCTATTGCTCCTACCAGCAGGATAACTGGAACACTCTCTTACCCATTGCTGAATTTGCCTACAATAATGCCCCTAACATGTCCACTAGAATTTCCCCATTTTTCACTAATAAGGGTTATCACTCCAACATCACCATTCACTCTGAAAGGGATATTGCCTCTGTCTGGGCCCAAGATTTCACAGTCAACCTTGATGAACTTCATCAATTACTAAAGGATGAAATTTCTGAAGCTCAGTCTCACTACAAGATCCAAGCAGACAAGCATTGGATTCTGGCACTCTCATTCACAGTGGAGGACAAGGTCTACCTCAGCTCCAAACATATCAAAACCACCCACCCAACCAGAAAATTCTTGGAGAAATACCTTGGTCCTTTCGAAATCATAGCCCAACCTAGTACTCACTCCTTTACCCTGAGGCTTCCATTGGATCTCTGGTCCATTCACCCTATCTTCCATGTATCACAATTGGAACCTATAGAAGAAAACACCATTTCTAACCAAATCCAACCACTACCACCTCCAGTCAAAGTCAATGGAGAAGAACATTTCAAAATAGCCCAAATCCTCGACTCTAAACTGGACCACCAGTTCTGCTGCCCACTGCTATACAAAATCCTGTGGCTAGGATATGAAGGTACCAACAAAGAATTTGCTTGGTTACTGGCCTCTGAGTTCTCTGCCAATAAATTTATTGAAGAATTCCATCACCAATACTCAGGCAAACTAGAACCCTTGTCCAAAGTCATTCAAATATTCCATTCCTAATACAATACTACTCTGGACACCACCAGCACCCCACCTTACCATTTCAATTCTAACCACTAATTACCACTATTTAATCACCTCTTCTACACTTTCAAAGTCAAAAAAAAAATTTTGCATTTACATTTTTGTCCACTACCAACATCTGATGCCCTTTTCTATATACATTTTATACAAAAATTTTTACAAAGAAGCAGAACCTGATAGACCTGCACCAGAACCCAAACTCTCCCTCTGCTTCTTCAACTTCTCTATATTCTTGTCCAGCCTCTTCAACATTGCCTCCCAAAGATCCTCCACCTCCTGATCCCTCTCATCCTTGAAAATCAGTCAGGCCTTCTTTCAGACCTCCATCTTGGACTCCAAAAACAGCTCCAAAGGAGATGACATATCATCAGAACTGTAGTCATCTTGAAGACCTGCCACAGTACCATGAATATCTGCCACCTCATCTACCAACTCATCTATGTGATGCATCAACTTATATATTAATTTTGAAAGTTGGTAGAGACTGGCAGAGACCTTCACACTGCTGATCACCTCACTCATGGTGATGCCCTTATTGAATGAACAGGTGGTTTTCTTGATCTTGCAGCAAGAGCAAGTCTGCCCTCAACCAGCACCTTCAGCTACCAGTCATACATAACACTATGCACCATCTTGATGACAGTGCACACAACTCTCTGAAAACAAACTAAGTTAAGCCATAAAAGAAAACCAAGACACTTACTTTCACTATCCAATAATTCTTCACTCTCTGCCAGTCCCCTCACTTCCAACTTTGCCTGCTTTTTGGGGCTAACAACCACCTTTGTTCCACTGCCATCCACTATGCTCCTCAATCTGAACTTGCATTTACAGCCTTTCTTCACCAGACCCACTGCCCTTCTCTTCCTCTCATGCATCCTCTTCCTCCTCTCCAGAGTCCCCTTGGATTCTTTGGACTCATTGTCTCTCTCAGTTCTCTTGTACTGCTCATCATCAGACTCCAGAGGTGCATAGTGAGTCACCTTCTTAAAGCAAAAACCAGAGCCAGAATCAAACTGTTCTGCCAACACTTGATGCAACTGAAAATCGACAGCCTCCATAGGAGTCATTTGCAACCCATCCTCTATAACCATCCCCTCTGGCTCTACCTTCTCAGCCTCAGCCCTTGCTGCAGCCTCTGCAGCCTCTCTCTCCTCAGCCTCCCTCTGAGCCACCTCTCTCAATGCCTCCTCAGCCTCCTTAGCCTGCCTCTCTACAGCCTGCTGAACCTCCTCCCTCTTCCTCTCTAATTCCTCCTTCTGCTCCTTTTTCCATGACTCCTGGGCCACACAGTCTGCCTGGGCCCTTTTCTCCTGCTCCTGCTCTCCTTGCCATTCCAAATGGCTCTCTATAGCCTCTGCATATTCTTCCTTCATAGTTTGCTATTCCAGATAAAACAATTCCTTAGCCTCTTTAGGGCTATCAGGGGTGGATCCCCTCATCAGAGACTTGGGAGTGTGTGAGCAATAATATAGATGAAGATGGTGGTTTCAGATCAAGCTGTAAAACTCTCATAGCCACCAACAATCTTCCATGTGGCCCCATTGGCCATCAGGATCAGCACTCTTGAGGGCAAAAATGCTAAAGGGAGGGTACTGTTATGCACATGCCACTGGCCTCTGTGTCACCTCAAACCAACCATGAATCCAATCATGCTATCCACTGGACTCTGGCCACTCTTCATTATCTACTAATTTCATTTCACCATTATCATTTCACATCTGTATTTCATATTATAATATCTAGACCCTGAACTCAGTAGTGAATACTGACACTGGAACCTAATGAAACCTGACTTGGAATTAGCTATCATTAGTATATAAAGTCATGTACATCATTGTAACTACTCAGTTCCAATATCAACTTGGATAAGCTATCTACACTTCACACTCACTCAACTCCTTCCTACCTCATCCATTGGATTCCACTCCAAAGGATATTCCAGTTTGCTTCTCTGATGGAACTCTATTCTGTCCATCCAGATCCTTAGGCTCCAACTCAAGAGTGATGTTGCTAATAGCTTCATCAATACTCATGCACTCTGCTGGACTCTGCACATGCCCTCAAGCTCACTCAATTGGCACATTCCTAACACTAGGTCTATTTGCTCAAAATGATCTCTAATCATGAGCCTGAGCTCGATGAACTCAGTAATCAAGTCTGCTTGATTTTTTGTTCTGTCTGCATTATAAACTGAAATTGATGCTGCTGTAGCTCAGGTTGAGAGTCCATGCTTGTTGATGAAAGCTTGATTAATTGAGCTCCCAGTGCAGCTGCTGTCAATTAAAGCAGTCACAGCATGGATTGATCAGAATATAAGGGTCTCAATCTGAGCTTTAGCAAGTAGATCTCATCCAGGTGTTTTGGACCATCAGATGAACTTTTGTGGCCCACAGAGTTCATCGAGCCATTTCAGGGCTCAACATCATTTGGCTTTCTTCATCCTTTCTATTATTTTGTTGATGACTTCTTCAACTCTTATTTTATAGATCCAATTATGAAGCATGGCTTTTGCTGCTGCTTCATCTCTAGCATCTCTGATGGCTTGCCATGTTCATTCAGCATTGAATGACTTGAGCCATATGGTGGGACTTGCTGCCCCTGTTTGATCTTCAGACATTTGAGTTTCTTTCTTTAGCGATTCTTTGGTGTGTGGCATACATAATTAGGGTATATTTGAATGCATAGTAGATATAGGGGTAACTACTGAAATATTATTAGTCCAATCAGTGGCCATAGGTCGTACACCATAGGGTCTTTTGGCCAGTCCAGTGGAATCACTCACTGGCTGGCCCCATCTTTTACTTCCTCCACCTTAGTTTTGGCACTGAGTTCTTCTTCCTCCTTCTGGAGCTTAGTGGTCTGCACTCTGATGTCTTTGCATATTTTCTTCTTCTTTGGGCAATCCTTCACCATGTGGCTCTTCTAGCCATAATTGATGCACTTGTCTTCCTTCTTTATCTGATCTATATCCATTGGCTTCTCTGATCTTGTGTATATCATTTCAGTTCCTGTCTTCTGTGTTTCATATATGGAGGCTATAGAGGGTCCCAATGATTTTCCAGCAGTTGTCTCTGATGGTTTGTTTGGGGTTGGCAGAGTCAATTTCTTTGAATAATCTTGCAGAGTTGATGATTCCACTTTTTGTCTTTGTTGCTCCTTGTACATCTCAATGATTTGTTCCTTTCATTCATCATATCTGACCAGCATTAAGGCTCTAATGCCAATAGCAAAAATCATCATGATGTAGGAGGAGGAGATGCCTCTCTTGAGGGCCTCAACCATTCTTCTGTCATTGGCAGTGTCATTTCATATTCTGGCAAGTTTGGCTAGGCATTCTAGCTCATCAAAATAGTCTGTGGCTGCCTTATCCCCCATCTTGTAGTCCTTGATCTTCTGCTTGTGGACTTTCTGAACTGCTAGATCAATGAATTTGTTATGGAGTATTTGTTTAAACACTAGCTATAAAGGGTATTGATAGTGTTTCTGAGTCATCAATCAGAAGTTCAGAGAGATAAGGATCCACCATGTCTTGGCCTTCTCTTTGAGATAGGAGATAGCAAATATGATCTTATTCATATCAGTTCCTAAATACCTGATATAGACCTCAAAGTACTGTTCGCAATTGATCAGAAATTGGTTGATGTCATCAGAAGCCCCCTTGAAAGGGCAGGGTTTCCATAAGAGGTCTGAGTGGCATTGAAGGACTGCTGCATTGTTGGGTAGCATGCCTATCAGGTTAGGCCAATCAGAGAATGGGAGTTGTCACCATTCTTGTAGTGGTCCAAGAAATGAATAGAGCAAGTTGTCATCTGCAACTGGACTTCCTCATGGCAGTTTCTTCTTTCAGACTATAACTCTATCTCAAATGATGAACCCTAATCATACTGCTTCAGGGTCATCTCTGATCAGCTTTTTTTCAGCACCACTTTCACTTGCTTTATTGGGTGGAGGCTGAGCCTCTAATATCCAGCTTCCTTTGCTGGTCCATAGGTTCTGGTATGAGGTTGGCAGATTGTCAGGCAGAACTCAGCTTCAAGATAGCCAATGATATGCAGGATACATGTCTAGCCCTATAATTTGCAAATCCTGCATAACACATTAGAATATGCCAGTAACTGAGGATCATTAGTCAATAGAGGACTATGGCTGAGGCTCCAAGCTGATAGTCATGCTAGTCACCAATAATAAGTCTGAAAGGGACTTTGTAAAATAACATGGTCTAAGGGTAAAAATCCTAAGTCAGGTTTGAACTTAGAAAAGTTCTACACCACACCTTAGAGAATACTAAGTCCAAGTTGGACTTAGAAATGATACCTCAACTAGAGCCAATTCTACATGCCACTAAGACAAGTATATTTTAAGACAGCTAGAGGTAATACTATAGCCAGTTGTGGAGTATTGAGTAAAGACAGCATCATCTAGGAGTAGTAAAAAGAGAGACTCAATGATCTGTGGCTAGCACTGTGAGTTTTGACTCAAATGCCTAAGTCCAAATTTCCTAGGTATCAGGTGATCTAAGGGACTTAGAATTGAGAGGAATAGAGTGGATAGGACCAGTTGACCAGGCCTGACCAGGTCTGATCGATCAAGCTACTAAGAATAACTCAGGAGATTAAAACTCTGAGTAGACAGAAAGGAGTTAGATACCCACAGGCACTGTAGGCTTAAAATAAAGCTGTGCAGTGACCAGGCAGGTCTGGGCAAGTCTAGAGGAGCCTAGGAGTGCTGCCATTCTGGAATAACAGCATAATTCTGCTTTAAACAGGAGAAATATTATTTTGAATGCTTTATTTATAGGTTCTGTATCTGTTGTTGGTGTATAAAAGAAGGGAATGGGGGGGGAAATAGGAAGCAAGCAACCCACCCCCATGTTCAGGCCTTCTAGCCCACTGTAGCTAGTCTCTGGGACAATGGATTTTGAGTTCTGCTTTGACTTAGTGATTTATTTAAGTTGCTTTGTCACTTAGAGAGGATTGGATTAGAATAATAACTGTATTTTGGGTTTTGGATTAATTTGGGTTCCAAACTATAAGGGTTTCAGCATCAGAATACAAGTTTTTCGGTTTTGAGGACTGCTAGCCAGCCAAAAGTGCAGCTAGTCAAGCCTAAGGGCTTGAGAGACTTAGTATTTGGATTTTGGAGTGCAATTTGGCATTGATTCTAAGTCTTAATTATACTTAAACATTGCTATAAACTACTCTCACAAGTATTGCATCTTTGAAAGCAAGATAGAGTTGAATAACTGTCTTTATTGACTGTTTCTTTGATTTTATTTAAGACTGCAAGAGTGCTTCTATCATACTCAAAACAACCAACCTCAACAGTATTTGGTGATTGTGTATTGAGTGGTTAGGTGTTGGTGATTGAGAGTTCATTCCTTATTTGCCTCTCTTACTCACTTAGCCATTACCAAGCACATCACTGAGTTGCTGTGGAGTGGGATGAGGGTGCTGAGTATAAAAACATGCTTTGAATAGATGGAGCCATGTATGCAGCTCATTTCAGGATGACAGGTGGCAACCTCAGTATTGATTGTATGGGTTCTGGCATTTGATAAGCTGATGGTCATTGAATCTAGTCTTTGAGGTGTTTCTTGTTATACTGTACTGCAGTGTAGTTGGTGGCTGCATGCCTTAGGATTTCAATTCTTTCATTAGTTGTAGAGTGCAAATATAATTGTCCCATTTGCAATGCTACTCAGATAGCATCACACCATAAAAAGTTTACTCCCCACAGGTAGAACTCCTGGTATTCCTGCATCCTTGCCTTCTGTATTGCCTGCCCAAGTTCTTCTTCATCTGTATCTTCCTGCAGCCCATAGGTGAGTTTCCTGCCAGTGTGAGGTGGGTCACTGCTTTCAGTTTCTTCTCCCTCATCCTTGTCATCCTCCTCTTCCTCAAGGAGAGAAACAGTGGGCAAGTCATAGGAACTCTCTATGCTCTCTTGCAGTCATGCTGTTGATCTGCTGTCCTGGCTGGGTACTAGATCCAGCTGTGGGGCCTGAAAAGTCTGAGGCATTAAGGTAGGTGGAAGCAGGCTGACTTCTGATATCAGAGTCATACCAATTTCCTTCTGTTGCTCTTGCTGCCACTACTTGCTCACAATAGAGCTGGACATTTCTTCTATACCCATCATTGAGGAGTTGTCCAACCACTCAACTCCGAAGGAACTCTCAGAGAGTGCAAGCAGAGATGTGGGCAGTGCCAGGGACTTGTAGTCTGTAATGTTCAAGGACAAACTCATCATCTCCAAACATGGTATCTGCACTGGGGGTTTTTTGGGAAGGAGGATACTACAGGATTGGGAGATGTGGGGCAGTTCATGGAGAGGCCTTGTTGCTCCTAATCCTGGCTGCATTAGCAGTAAGGACTTCTGTATTTGTCCACCATTTGGGAGCCTAAAGGTCAGAGTTGGTTGTGCTCAGCTTCCTGAAGACTGGAATTGAGAGAGAGTGGTCAGCATGGACAGGCATGAGTACTGATGCAACTTCTAGTTGGAGCCTGTATCAGTTGGGTATATCAGCTCTTGCCAGCTGGTCTCTCTCAACATTTTGCTGCTGCTCTCTATGCTGCTAATCATGCTTGGTGGCCCTCCTGGCCTGCCCTTAGAGAATGAGGTGCTCCTTCAGCTCACTACAGGATGGCTGAGGAATGCTTCACTGTTTTTGCTCTTCTTGTCAGAGGGCTTCATTATAGTTGAATGGAACATTAAGATCCTATGCAGGAAAGAGCCAGTGGATGATTTTGTTCCTGTTTTTTCAGATCTGATGCTTGTCATTGAGCCAGTCTGAGAGAAACCACCTCAGCCCACTGCTAGTTCTGACCAAATGATAGATGAAGGGAGTGGGGCTGTTAGGCTGGCCTTGAGGTATTGCATGGCAGGGTTCTGCAGCCATCTGAGTGGGACTGAGAGAATCTCTGGCATAGTTATCAATCTCAGAGGTTTGAGAGATTCTGGAAGGGTCAGAGGAGGGAGACTGCTGAAAGAAGTTCTCCAGGAGGTCCTTGTCCTCATGGTTGAGGATGGGGGTTCATTGCCAAGGGTTTCTGAATCCTGTGAGGTGATCATTGCTGTTTCCAACAGGTCAAGGAGGGTACTAGTGTCTTTCTTCTTCTTGATTGTGCCTCTGATGCAAGCCACTAGGCCCAGCTTCTGGTAGGGGGCTGATCAGAGGCTGGTGGAATGTTCATCAGGATTCAGAGATGTCATGGAGGGGTAAATTGGAGGTTACATTTTGGAGGATTTGGCAAATGTGCTGGAATTCATTATAGTGTCAGATAGCCCAAGCAGTTATTGAGTGACATCCTCAGCACAGCTGGATGATCACAAGTAAGCCTAAAAGTGTTCTGATGATAGAAGATAAGAGTTTAAAGAACTCTTGATCAAAGTTTGAGTCATTTGGTGTCACAGCAGGCATTCAGTTTCTCAGCACAATTGGGCTTGAGAAAGAGAAGCTAAAAGCTTCAAGCTAATTGTTAGACTCAAGCATCACATGAGCAGATCCACATGATAAACAGAAGTCCCTTTGCACTTTGAAAGATCAGCTGAGTTCACTGATGTAGATTCTAGTCAGTGTATCACAGGGCCTTTGAGAATTGGCTTGAGGGTAGAATGAGATAAATAAACTTTAGCTTGAAGCTGGAGATTACCAGCAAGAGCAGATGGTCTTAAATACTGTACAAGGTCTGCTAATAATACTACTGCCTTTTGTATGTTTCCAAGTCCATTGTGCCCATTGTCCTAGGGTATCGCTATTGTACATAATAGAAGGATTGTGCATCATCAGGCAATGCTGTTGCATTGAAAGACAATGACAGACTCAGCTAGTTGTGATGACTAAGCTTCATCCCACAGTCTTAAGCACTCATTCTAGTGCTCTGACTAAGCATAAATAGGGATTAATCCATGAGGGAAAGGGAAAAATCGTAACAGTGCTTATGCAGAAGTACAGTTTCTATGATTCTCTCAATGGCAACTGCAAGCTCCCAGTTGTGAATCACAACTGCCCTGCTGCCCTAAACAGTTTCCATCAAGACAAAGGAATCTTTTCATGCATAGGGAGCCATGAAGATAGTGGTTGTTGAATGGCTCATGCAATTGTCACCTGAGCATATAGCTGACTAGTAGATGTGGCCAGGAGCTGTATATTTGTCTATTGAAAACTGCCAGCATCTCCCATGCTCTATTTTCTTTGCCTTGTTTCTTCATCTCACAGCTGTTTTTGTTTTAGGATGGAAGCCACAAATCCCTTCTTCTACATATAGGCCTCTATCTGCATTTATGTTCTCTGCCACCTACAAGCAGAGATGACACTACATGCTTTCAGATGAACATCTGGATAGGATCAGGATTTCTGGATGATGTATGGCACACTGCAAAGTATGTGATATTACCCTCTTTCATGTGGCCCAAATCTCACTGCAGTTTGCACTAATGCTTACCCAATTTGATAAACACTCGTGCACCATGAGGATCAAAGGCTAGGTGGGCGCACCGCCTCGACTAAATACACCCATGAATCTCGTAGTGAATGCAGGCGACAATGAGATGGCGGAATTTCCATCCTTGCGGTCCGAACGTCGACAGTCAGAATAGGTGTGTCACGTTTCTCTGCTCGGCAAGCATAACCAATGGAATCAATCCGATCTTTCAGATGGTTTGTCTCTATGACTCGAGAGCAACAAGACAAAGGTTCGCACTAGAAAGGATGGTAGAAAAGCAAGAGGTCGGGGCGCTCACCGTTTTGACACAGAAACACTCAAGTTATACTAGATCTCATCACCTGTCTTGTTATATATTTTGACTAAGGGCCCTTTGGCGCAATCGTAACTACACTAAGTAGTGATTTATGATCTCGGTTCAAATCCGAGAGGGTCCATCTTCCTCCATTCACCGTTTTCATGTGTAGGAAAATAAGATACACTTTGGTTTCCTGATTCATTATTTATATTAGCTCGGTCATTTTTTATGAAAACGGGTCAGTGGTCACACGCAGTCTGGACTTCGTCCCGGAAACTTTCCGTACCTCTCTCGACAAACGCCCAGAGACTTGTCGTAATAGGCCCATCGAAAGCATGTCAAATCATTGTAGATTCGTAGGAGAGCAGACAATGTTTTCTGCCGCAGTGCGTATTTAATACGTAGAAGCGGCGTTGACAGCTTAGACTTCCAATGGCGGTCAGTCAAGGTCGATGTGCAGCGTTTGGAGGCAACAGATCAGACATGCCTAGCTAAATATACGACCTTTAACGAAGATATTCATTGTCCTATCTCAGACCCAACACTTTCCCCAAAACTGCAAAAAAAAAAGGTAAGAAAGATCAAGAAACGGAGTCGGTACACTTGCGAGCATCGATCGAGCATTCAGAAGTGGTAACGGGCATCACTGCAGGAGCGCCGTTTTCTGTTTCATTGAAAAGAATCTCTACCTGATGTCCTGGTTGGAATGAATGAGGCTTCCAAGCCAGTGTGATAGTCTGCTTGTATCTCTCATTTGGATGCAGAGACATGACAAAGGCTAGAAAAGACTCGGCGAATGCCTTATCATGTTATGAGCAGGTTGTGTAGCGCAGCGGGAGAAGCCAAGTCTGGAGTCGAAGGTCAAAAGCTGAGGAGCGTTGACCTCCGATCTCCAGTATTGGTTGCTACGATTATGTAAGATAAGAGTGGTGTTCTACTTCAACACTCCCCCTCGACCGAACATGTCTACGGAGGTATTGAACGTGCTAATTCGATGATAGTCAACATTAAAATTCAGATGTTACGACATTTGGCGCCAGCAAGGAGCCTGCAGATCTAAGAAAGTGACGCGCGTTTGTAGCACCTAATAGAGTACACTGTTAGCTATAATGTAGACCTCACACAGCGTAGCGATAAGCAGAAACGCGGTGAGGGTGCTCGACGGACCGTATTCAATATATATATAGTCCATCCCGACATAAAGGGGTATCGAGCTCGGCCGGCGGGATACGACGGAGCTCCTGCTTGCTAATCCAACAGCAGACTGTTGTGAAAACGAGTTTCTGGCTGTTTTCATTTGGCGACCTTCGATCGATGATAACCGGGACCTCAGGCCTCATGTCTAGATACAAACAATGACGACCACTGAAGATCGAGATGCTTCCTGATTATTCGTTCCCCACATTATCCCACCAATTGTCTTCCTGAATCATTGTCCTTAAGGCCTGAAACATCCAGGCGCTCGCCCGTACCCGACAGCTACAACAAATTCCCTGACTGTCGACAGTCGTGATCTAATTGATGTGTCAAAATGAGTAAAATAAGAAAGGCGTAGCACTGACCCAGAACCTGCGTCAGAGTGGGGTAGCCTACACAAGTAAGATGCTCTAGTACACAGGGAAAACTTATGGGAAAGGTCTCAGACTGTCTTCTGTGCTAGGACGTGATCCCATGAATGACGTTCAATCGCGTCAGCACAAGAAACGGTAAAGGCGAAGATTATGATCCCGTAAATTTCAGAAAGGATATTTCTGAAATCTAATTTGGTAGTAGTCATCTAAGCAATAAACATGGCGAAAAAGGAGGTGACTCACTCAAAGGTCTACGGGTGGCCGTCCCGATGTATAAATTTATAAACCGTAGGTCACCCTTTTTCTCTGAGATGCAAAAACGATCATGAAAATGGCGCGCGCAGTGATGATATGTCGATCCTTTTATTGCGCGCCCTATCCCTCCTAAGCTGTGGACAGGTTGGACCATGTCTGACCTGATTCCTGCAATGATGGTACCCCAAGACCTTTGAAGACTGATAGGGTCGATTTCTTCGGCATCTGGTGGATCATATACAACAACGCTCCAGTCCACAGGCAGCACACTCAAGGATGATGTCGCCTCATTGAGCTTTATAGACACTTGAGTTCGGAACAGTTGGTGACGATTCAGCCACCAATGGCATCCCATACGAAACTTGATTTGGAGATTGATTCACTCGATGCTGGAAAAGCATCTGCGAAAGCCGAGATAGTTGGGCAGGCTGCAGAAAACTGAATAGGGGTCTTTGGCAGCGTCATCCGTCGAATTTGTGAGATCGACATAGCAAGTTATGGTACGAGTGGAATCGGAAGGAAGGCGACCATAAATTGGGGAATCGTCCCTTGGGATGATAGAGCTGAGATATAGTAGATATGCGGCCGTAGGGACGTAGATGTCTCGAGAAGTGATACGTGCGTAGACGTCCCTCCAAATGCTGTTGATAAAAGGGCAGGCTTTCATAAAGGTAATTCGTCCGCTTGAAGGATGCTCGGAGTACCAGAATTCTGTGATAATAATGTCTACGAGCTCGGAAGGTAGCTGAATGTCGGAGATTGTATGCATAGCTCGTCAATGTACGTCGAAAAGGGAGAATTTTCAGGACCCCGTACTTATGTCATTTCGGAACGACTCGGGCCGGCCTCATCCGCTGAATTATTGGTGGACTATTCTTTACTGTCACACTCGACTCCTTCAATTTGGACTGTTTCCAATTGGTAGTAGGTGAAACAGCATATTCAATCTTTCGAGTA
Source organism: Guyanagaster necrorhizus (assembly GCF_019112545.1). Classification (NCBI taxonomy): domain Eukaryota; kingdom Fungi; phylum Basidiomycota; class Agaricomycetes; order Agaricales; family Physalacriaceae; genus Guyanagaster; species Guyanagaster necrorhizus. The sequence goes on from NW_025064940.1 coordinate 47,254, forward strand.
AAATTTCTCTCATTTCTTTCATCGCCGCGTTTTCTCTTTAGTGAGAGGCTGATGGGGCATAAGTAGGCTCTGAACGATACTTATGGAATTCGAAGATCAGGGGGCTTTTCACTTTCCATGCAGCGGCCCGCGCTTCTACGGAGAAATTTGCTTCTATAGATACTGCTCTGGCTATCGGAAAGTTGCTCTCTTGCGGACAATTTTCTTTGGGATACGAGGTTCTATCCATCGACTTGCTTTGCTCCTCAAAATAGTACCGCAGAGCTGCGACATATTTTGCTTATTGTCCAGGACGACCACCACGGGCCGCCGAGTATTTTCCGTCCGAGCACACGTTTAAAATCCAACCGCAAGGCCCAAAAAATGATTCCAACGGCCCATCTTCCTTTGACCGGTATCTCTGATGTTGGCGCCTATCCTTACCGCTGTTCTATGCGCTGGTAGTGTATGGGCTTACAGCGATCCACCTTCAGGCGCCGTCACCGTAGGCTCATCTGGGACGTATGCTACCCTGTCAGAAGCACTAAACGATACCTCTAGCGACGTGCGTTCAAATTTTTCTTCGGATACTCTGGTTGACTGACTTTCATGTAGATGTACTTCGTCCATGCTGGCACCTATACCGAACAGGTTTACATCAACAGGAGCGACATCAAGATTTATGGTGAGACCACGACTGACGATAATTACACCAGTAATAGTGCGTGTCGGAACCTGATCTCTCTGAGCCTGACCGGCCTTACTCCTGTGGACAGCGGTCACCATTAGTTACGGCTTGGGAGCGAGTGAAGCAGGCTCGAACGATGCTAGCGGTACAGTCCGTGTTCATGCAGAGAATGTTGCGCTGTATAATCTGAACATCGAGAATTCCTTCGGCGAGGTGGGTTGTTCATGTGACCCTGGAGATGTGATCAGTACCTGATCAATGCTCTAGGGTGTATGTACTTATTTCATTCTTTCGTCGCGCAGATCTTGACGCCGATGACATAAAGGAACAAGCTATTGCTTTGAGTGTCCAGGCTACCGACTTTGGTGGGTATGGACTGAGTATCGTCGGCTATCAGTACGTTCTTCAGAACCTGCTTTGGTACCGAATCTTACTCTTATATAGGGATACTCTTCTGGCGAACGTTGGCTAGTGAGCAGTTGCTCTGTCTTCTCCGCACCCTTTGTTGATAGCCTCGGCAGTGAATTTATCGCTAATTCCTACATCGAGGGTAACACAGACTTTGTGAGCCCCCTCTGTTTCCCCGTCTTCCACTGACTCCCTTATCCGAACACAGATATTTGGACAAAGGGCCTCGTAAGTGCCAGTCCTGCTCATTCCCATGCAATACCAATGTCCCGCAGTCTCTGGATAACCGGTTCCGTGATCAAGGTCAGTTTCCTCTTCATCGTAACCCCCCCTCCATGGATTTACACCTGCTAGACTCTTGGTGACGGATGGATCACCGCTTCCGGACGCTCTTCAGATGACGCCTTTTGGTACGTTATTGACAATTGTGAGATCACTGGTGCTGGAGGTGCATACCTCGGGAGACCATGGAGGGATTATGCCCGGGTCGTGTTTCAGAATTCGGTCCTAGGGAGCAATGTCCCGTCCGAGGGATGGTCCATTTGGAATGTCGGGTGAGTCGCTTGTGATGGTGTTGGCTGGGCTGAATCTTTCTTTCCGTAGTGATGAACGGTATTGACTCTTCTTTGTTGTTCTCAGATGGGTGGTACTTATGATATTCTATGGTAGTACTGACAACGTGACCTTTGCTGAATACGGTAACACGGGCGACGGGGCTGATACTTCTGGGCGAGCCAACTTCTCAGAGGTTTTGGATAGCGCTGTGGATATTTCGACAGTGCTGGGTTCGACGAGCTGGATTGACTCGTCGTTCCTGTGAATACCTTAGTCAATCTTCATACAGATGAAACAATGCACTTAGCATATATCATTTTCTGTACGCGACTGCTGTCATAGTGAATAACTTGTGTAAGGTTCACAAATACTGAAGCAAATTGATAGTTTAAGGGATGCCTTAACTTCGGCCGTGATTTTAGATGGGCCAGCTCGGGCACAGTGCTCCAAGGCCTCTGCCGTCACAAAGTAGAAAGCTCGACGGACCGAAAATGTCAATAGCTTCGCGGGGCACGTAGAGATGGCAAAAACATGTCAGAAAACGACTTTTATTTGCCATGAATAACAGTTTACAGGGGGGAAGGTTCAGCTTTGCCAGGCATGGAATCGTGTACTGCCGTCCCCAGAGAAGACGGGATAGAAATAGATGCATACATGCACATTCCAGGACAAGTGCTCTCCGAGTCGCAACACAGAGAACAAGGTCGATGCAGCGAGTATTCCGGCAACGCAATAGCTCTCGCTGCATGATGCCTTCTCCCATCTTCGTCCACGACGTTGTCTGTACCGCAGAGTAGCAACGATTCGAAAAGAATGCAGGCATCCAACCCAGCAGAGAATGCCAAGGGAAAAAGTGGTAAGTACAGCCTTTAAGCGGTGCACTGTCATTGCCGGCACCCGTGCCAGTGGATATGCACAACCATGGGAACCCAAGTAACAAAGCGTGTCAAAAGTAAAATCCGGCAGCCAAAACGTTCCAGAATGCGACCTTTCCTTGCTCTGTCTCCAGTAAAAACACTGCCATGGCCGCTAGCGACTACGTCGACGACGATAAAGAAGAGCTCGTTGCGCCTAACATCGCCAAATAGGATTCACATGACATTTGAGCCGTGGGCTAGGTCGACGACGACCTTCGCGCCAATTTTGTGTGTACATTGATGGATCCCTATGCGCAAATGTCGCTGGCCCCGATACCAGAGCAATCGCAGAACTGGGCGTCCGCTGCGCCCACCAACCTTACAGGAAGAATGGTTCCATCTGTGCGTTCTAGGCGCCTATTTTTTTGCAATGAGCACTGACCAGTTCCTAGGTCCGTCCTCCTGTGACGACCAAACCCACCGATGAGCAGTTCTTCATATACGATGATCAAGGCCACTCAAAGCCTAATCCTCACTTTCTGAGGGACCATTTCTTCCAAGAAGGCCGCTTAACAGAGGCACACGCCCTCTATATCCTCGACCAAGCGACGAAGCTGCTGAGCAAAGAGAGGAACCTCGTCGATGTCAGGAGCCCTGTAACGAGTGAGCCTTCATTTACTGTCTGATGTGTTCGCTCCGCTTACTGAGTTAGTATGCGGTGATATCCATGGCCAATATGTGCGTTCGTGCCACTCGTCACAAGCCTACCACTTGATGCGTTCAGCAGTATGATCTCATGAAACTATTCGATGTCGGGGGCTCGCTGAATGATAATTGCTATCTATTCCTTGGAGACTATGTTGACCGAGGTTGTTTCGGAATCGAGGTACGTCCAGTTGAACCTGTATTCATGCTCCGCTGATGTCGTTGGCAGTGTCTGTTGTATCTATACACTCTCAAACTGTGCTATCCAACAAAATTTGTTCTACTACGAGGTAACCATGAATGTCGACATCTAACTGAATATTTCACCTTCAAGCGAGAATGTGAGTCACCCTGAATTTCGTTTCCTTCGCATCTGAGTTTGATCAAGGTCTTCACAAGTACTCACAGGTGGTGTACGAGGCTTGTATACAATCATTCCAAGCGCTTCCCCTTACCGCTGTAGTCGATGGCCGATTTTTCTGTGTTCATGGTGGCATATCACCCGAGTTGGTATCACTTGACGATATACACAAGGTTCGTAGATTCAGTGTCGTATTGGTTTGGATTCGACGTGACTGGTACCTTTGCTACAGCTGAATCGCTTTGGAGAACCAGGCTCCAGTGGACTCCTCTGTGACTTGTTATGGGCGGACCCCATCAGTAATTTTGGGAATGAACAGGAACCATCGGCCATCGGCCGTATACCCCCAGGAACTCCCTTTCTCTCCAATCAGACTAGAGGATGTTCGTATTTTTTCACGTATGTTCTACATTCCTGTCATTCCGTCCTGGTCTAACACGAAGTAGTTATGATGCTGCGTGCGCGTTTCTGGATCGGACAGGTCTCCTCGGAATAATACGAGGACACGAAGCGCAAGATGCTGGGTACGGCCTTGCTCCATTTCTAGTCCTTTGCTCATATTTGATAGATACACCATGTACAAGAAGACTCCACAGAAAAAATTCCCTTCGGTCATTACCATATTCTCCGCCCCGAACTATCTGGATGTATACCATAATCGCGGAGCCGTGTTGAAATATGCAAACAAGAATATAACGATACGACAGTACAATTCTAGCTCACATCCTTATTGGCTCCCCAACTTTATGGATGCTTTCACGTGGAGTCTACCATTCGTCGGTGCCAAAAGTAGGCTGCTTTTGCATTCCCCAGGGAGTATTGATTCAAGCGTAGAAACGTGCAGTCACGGAGATGTTGTTGGCTGTTCTAAGCGTGTGCAGCGAAGAAGAGCTCGGCGAGACAGATTCGGACGGCGAAGGCGATATTCAGGCTCTAGCAGAGGCCACAAGGGATAATCAACGGCGAGAAGAGATCAAGAACAAGATCTTGGCAGTGGGGCGGATGCAAAGAGTGTTCCAGATCCTTCGGTTTGGTTTCCTTACTTTCTTGAAATCTAACTGGAGCTGACACTCACCTGATAGGGAGGAAGCTGAGACAGCTTCTGAACTCACAATGGGAGACGAATTATCGAGGGGTAGAAGCGACGCGCTGGGTGTTCAGCAAGTCGGCCGGAGCATTCGAACCTTTGCCGATGCGTCCGTGGTCTTCTTTGTCTTCTCTCTGGCCTTGAGATTGATTCTCTTTCAGACGCCGATCTGATATGATGAATGAGCGGATCCCGACGTTCGAGCCGACGGTCCCGGGGACGTTCCCTGTCCCTAGTATGAGATACCCTGGTAGAAGGGGAAGTGCGGAGGGTGAGGGTTTCGACATGGACACCCTGATAAGGCGGACGCTGGAGGAGAACGACGCCAGTGGAGTCGTTGAGAGGCTCGCTGAGAAATTGGCAAAGGAGAGGAAGCCGACAGGTCGGCCAATGCCACTGAAGAGGCATGAGACAACATAATTGCGGCGTGGAATGGACTGCAGGATCTCGCTTAATATTTTCTATCTGCCTTCTACCTCAGCAGTGTACTAATTTATGCACGATTTTAGCAGATTTTCCCATGAATGGAGGCTTTTTTACTTCCGTCCGCCTTTGGCATGATCGTGTTTCAGTCGTTCTTGCTACGATGTGCATACATGCATTGTCCTAGACTTCACTGCTCCACGTATCAAACCATGAGTCAGGTTTTGGATGCCAAGGAATCATCATCATTGTGCAGCATTTTTACAACGTGCGCTGTTACGGCTGAGACATTGACAGGCATCTGGTGGCAGTGGCCGAAATGATATATAAATAAAAAGGTGTTCATTCCAAGGAGCGAGCTTCGATCATCCTAGGGCGACCGCGTCAAATAACTACGCTCATGTTCGTTATGTCTGCCATGTCCTCCATGTTTTTCCTCTTCTCCTTGCTCTCTCTCTTCTTTACCGGCACGGAGGCAGCTGCCGTTTCAGCAATTCCGACTCTTTCGTACAAGTTCACCCTTGCTGCATTGAACACGTCGCTACCAAACACGAATGACACGGGTGTGCCCTTGGTACTCGGGCAAAATGGTGTGCGGCATCTTTTCTTCGTAAAACAGGCTATTTACAGGAAACCTAGGCGCAACTGATGGAATGACCTTCGAGGTGACATCGGCGAGTGGTACCCATTCGGCACGCTTCTCTGGATACTTATCATTTAAGTTTCTAGACTTACGCGTCATATCCATACAATGACTATCCTTATATCTCGCTCAATGGGGGCAGTCTCAAGGCATACCGCTCTTCGGGCATATCCATCACGAATGCCACCACAGTACAGAGTGGGGGAGAGCTCGAGTGGGCCACGAGCAGTTTTTACAGTGCAACCCCTGGTACGAGTTACTCTGCAGTGACGCCCCCATCCGGGAAATATGCTGTTCTGGCCGTGTTTGGGAATGTGGATATGTGGTCCCTGTGCCCTTCGAGGGCGTTCCGTGGGCAGAATAACGTGATATATAATGTTTCTACTGTGGCCTCTCCATATGCGTCGTATATCCCCTCGGATTGCTGTAAGGTTACGTTAAACATCGTGCCGTTATAAATTAGTGCGTTTCTTAATACTTCTTCACAACACTCAACTTAATCTTGAAACTTTACAGAATGCCTTAGATAAATCTTCTTACAACAACTTTTGGGTGCTTAGTCCGTTACAGTTTAGTTACTAACTACGCACTTGTCTGTTAGATCACCTATTATAGCCGTTTGTATACAGGTTGACAGTCTGTGATGGTTTTGTGAATGATGAAAAGAATGCTTGGACTTGGTCATAAACCGGACTTTGGGGACTTCGCGCGCACAAAAGGGGATCCGAAATAGCCTTAACCGCAAAAGAGCGCCAATGATGGTTTGGCGCCGCCATCGCCGCACGAATAGCTAAGACTTCTAGACAGCTTTCCGGGATAACATGAGATAAGGACTGCGCGAAAGGACCAGTCTTAGCGTAGGTCAAGAAGAAATACACGATACAAAAGCAGGTTGGATACAATTTCTTTGAATTACATCAGGTCTGACCGGGGACCTCTATTACTATACACTTAAATAGCACGCAATTAGTGAAATAAGTAATAGTATCACCAAGAAATGAAACAGCTCGGCCCTCCATTCAGTCAATCACAATGATATCGTCTTCCAAACGGTCATCAACACCATCCATCAGGATGACCCCATCCTCATCCAAGCGCTGCTTCTTACTCGGACTCGAGAGTGTATCCACCTTGATGCGCTTCGCCGAAGGCTCCACATCATCATCCGTGGGCGCAGACCGCTTCAGCGTCGACATCTTCACCGGGGAGTCGGGTATCACTGCTTGCTTGGGTTTTCGAGGTGCTTTGGGCAATGGTGATGGGAGGATAAAAGGAGGAGCATCGGCTGCGTATGATTCACTGAGAAAAGCATTAGCATCTCGTCTGACGAAATACATGAGACTTACGGTAACAGTCCAAGAGCGACGGTGATAGTGCCCCATTCCCCCTCTTCGTCCGCAATTGCAAGGAGCTTACCTCTCGAAACGTTTAGGCTCTCGAGGCTTCGCTCAAAGTTGTCATCCCAGTCCGGATCGCTCAAGACCCGTTTGTCCTCATACACGCTCACTTCTCTAGTGTCATCCCCCATAATACCTTTTACTACATCACCCAGTGTCGCTCTTGATGGATCACACAATACTTTCGTATACGTATCCCTACACACGCCGCAGCTGGGATTCGGAGGACACATTCGTATCGCACTGAGAGGCACGGATGGCTTGTTTGCATGTATATGCACGCTCCGCAGACTTGAGTATGATTTCCGTAGAAGATGGAGCGCCTGCAACACGATCAGGCCGGATACTATAGCGTTCGTCGTGGCAATAGCGGGTATGATGTTGCCTGCCATTTCTAGAGATGGTTTTGTCATTTAAACTTTCCGGGGTGCAAACAGATGATATATACCTTTAACTTCCCATCGTGTCTTGCCCTCTATACCATAGGCAGCGGAACGAAGATTCGAGGAAGCCGTGACAAAGTCTAACGTATCATCGTCGTCCTTATCGAATGAAATGATTTCTTCTCCGGCTTGCAAACGAGCAGCCAGCCGTCCCGTGCTGCAAATCACGTTTATTTCCAATAATTGGGGCTATGGAGCATGACTTGCCTCGAAACAAACAGCAAAACGTTATCTCTCAACGACAACGGACGCTGATCTTTGATAGCGGATGAATGGCCATTAGCTGCCCTTGAAGTACTAGCTTGCCTGTTCTGCCCATTCGATGGATCGTTCTGTCGTAGAACAAACGTGTCGTCCAGAATTGCGTCAAACTCTAAAGGGATTGGGGGAGCCCGAGATCTCCACATATCGGACATTGCTAAGAGGTTTCGGATATCCGATTTAAAGATCTATATATGGCGTCAATACTCAACGACAAGCAGCAACGTGTTGATAACCTTTTGGAATACCATCTTTGCGGCGTCTTTTGAAGGTGTCCGTAGCGCTTTACGAACGCTCATGAATGCTTGAGCTTGTTCACGCAGAGTTGCTATTTCTTGCGCTACGTGAAAACAGTAATCAGAATGCCGAACCAAACTCGGTTGATGAAGGGCTTACCGTTTTCTCCCTGTTTCTCGGCTTCATCCAGTTCACCAGATGCGTCCTCATCTTCACCGAACAGCTGTCTGCAGTGTGTCACTACCTGAGAGTGAGCTGAGCCATAAAGAGCTGCACCACTCACCCCATGAGATAACTCTTGCTCCATACTATGCAATGTATGGGCTGACTTGGCGTTGACCGGATAGTACATACGGGAAAGGTTTTCGGTGTTGGTTTAGGCATGCAATCAAAGCATTCGGTAAGGTCCTGTGCCACAGTTAATAAACGACACGAGGATCGGAGAAAAGGGGCGTACCTTGACTAACGGCTGGACTTGGCCGAGGTAGCCTGCTGTCCCTGATTCGACCAAGGGAACATTGGCCGCCATACACATCTTATTGACGTGTCTCCGGGCATCTATGCGATTCGTGAGAAAAGCCACTAAGTGAACTTGAAGACATACCGAGGTTGTCCAAGGCGTTCAGCACGAGATCAAAGTTTTGAAACCACTCAATGTCGTACTGCGTATCCTTGATGTTAGCGAAGATTGGTGTAATTTTCACGTTGGGATTGAAGGACCCGGCAGTCTGAGCGGCAACCTGAACGGGGCGTCATTGCAGCATGGAAAACAAAGACGCCAGCTGTCCGCACCAGAGCTTTACTCTGCTTGACATCCTTTTTCCGAAAGAGAAACTGGCGGTTGAGATTAGACACGTCAATCGTGTCGAGATCGAGCAGCGTAATTTTTCCAAACCCGGTCAATACGATGTTTTTCACTGGGTGTAGATAGCGTTAACAACATGAAGAATATATAACTAGTTGAGGAACGCACGAAGCTCGCATCCAATTCCACCAGCACCAACCAGAAGAACTTTTATATCAGGTAGACGCGCATGGAGCTCGGGCCCAAGAATGGACTCTGCATGAGCTGTTCGGCGACGAGCAGTAGACATTGCAGAGTACAGTCCTTCGGTATGGACCGCGGACAGACGTAAGAAAAGATGAAAAGCAAAAGAAGACAATAAAGCCTGGTGCGTGCAAGGCTTTTCTTCGAATCCTCACGTCGGTCGACGCGGTGGAATAAGTGGGAGATACGGGTCACACGTGACACGTTACTTCTCTTGTGTGCCTGAGACGTTGAAAACAAACAAGTATTTTCTCACGCTCCGCAGGATTCTCGTCCCGGCGGTGGACATGGTCACGGTCCATACGACATTGCTCGTGTGCAAGTGGAGTTACCAAGCAACCGGATGAGTTCATCTCGAAAAGGTATTGACCGATATCGATTGTAGCTCGTCCTGGTATTTATTTTTCCCCATCCATTGGCCGGAAGCATTTCAATTTTTATTCAGGCAGCTTCTGGCCTATTTCCGGTTAGAACATTCACACTTTTTTCCCGAGGAATCTCATCTACTTATCGGACCCAACACTGTTGTTTCGCATCATGACATTGCCTGTGAGCTGTGTTGCCCTATCAACGTGACCACCCGCAACGCCGCAGGCAACGTTTGCCTTCCACAATGGCGACCACCACCCCGACTGGCCTTTTGCGCAAGAAAAGGAACTTCAAGGCCCTCCAGCTTCCCCCGACGCCTATAGAGGCCGCCCCGAATGGCCTAAATGTGCCTACTCCGCAGCGAACTGGCATGCGCTCGGCCCTATCAACTACGCTTGCCGACCTCAATGCAAATTCAAATACCAGCGAGACCGAGCCAAATAAACGATTCGGCACGCTGCAAAACGATGATTTCAGGAACTTGGAGGAGCTGGGAACCGGGAACGGTGGGAGCGTTATCAAGGTCGAACATTTGTCGACAGGAGTAATCATGGCCAAGAAGGTGCGTGCATACGGAGTCTATGTGGGTGCTAGTGGAGTGGTGCCAAGCTAATTGACCTGTAGATCGTCCTGATTGACGCTAAACCTGCCGTGCGGAAACAAATTCTTCGCGAATTGCATATCATGTACGATTGCGACTCGGTGTACATCGTGTCTTCGTATGGTGCATATCTCACCGAGCCCAATATCTGTATTTGCATGGAATTCATGGACAAGGGCTCCTTTGATGGTGTCTACAAGAGGAATGGCCCCATTGACATCCGAGTGGTTGGCAAAGTCGCGTTCTGTGTGCTGGAGGGTTTGCGCTACCTCTACGACGTTCACAGGATCATACATCGAGGTTCGTTTTTCTTATAACATAGCCCTCTTATAACATTTTTCTGCAGACATAAAGCCCTCCAATATTCTACTAAACTCCGCTGGCGAAATCAAACTCTGTGATTTTGGAGTCTCTGGCGAGTTGATCAATTCCATCGCAAATACCTTCGTGGGGACATCGATTTATATGAGTGTATGCCGTTTCCATCACCAAATTATATCGTCGCTAATTTTCGTATTCATCATAGCCTGAACGTATCCAAGGTGGAGATTACTCCGTCAAGTCCGATATATGGTCTCTCGGAATAACTCTAATCGAACTCGCACATGGTCGGTTTCCTTTCAACGACTCAGACTCGGACGACGAGGATGATATGATGGAAGACTCCCTCCGCCCTCCTACTATTACCCCCGACAGCCCGTTCAGTCGGCGGAGAAGCAGAGGTGTATCGCTTCATGGATCACTCATGACCATGAGCATCATTGAGTTGATGCATCAGATTGTCAAGGAGCCGGCACCGAGGCTTATGGCAATCGGACCGGATGGGAGGAGACGGTTCCCCGTCGAGGCGGAGGAGCTCGTTGATGCCTGCTTGGACAAAGAGCCAGAGAAGAGGAGCATGCCGGGTGGGTTGGCGGTAAGCTATTTCTCTACTGATTTGAAAGACGAGATTTGACAATTTTTTTTAGCAATTCAAATGGATAGAGATGTCCAAGAATGATCCCATAGATTTGAAGGCGTGGGCTGCTACTACCTAGAACAATTCATTGGCTCTGTGTTATGTAGGTGTATGTGTACCATTTTCGCGCTATTATTCTTGGATGTATAAGCATCGGAAACTGATAACGGTGACATAGAAGTGTGTACGTGGAAGTAATACATTAGAAGTTATGAACTCATCATATCATACATGTGAGTTTGCGTGCCATGATTACAAGGCCGTCAATTAGACATTTGTTGGCTGGGTAGGGGCTGGCTGTCCAGTCCCCGTATGGGTGCTTTCCGAAACAACTCCCTTATTTTTCTCAATCCGCGTACCGGTATTCGCATCGGACGCGAGCCCATGGGCCGAATGCATCAAGGCCATGATACCCAAGAGCATCAACAAAGACCAGCCTATCCAAGCGAAAGCAAGAAGCGTTGACAAGATGTTGCATTGCCTCCCGCCAATGATACACCAGTTGCGACCCGGGAGTATGCGGTTCTGAAGAATAAAACAGTTGAAATTAATGTTGGCGGGAGAGTGAGAGATGACTTACGGTGGTATACACGGCACCGACGAGCCACATCACCCACAGGATGGCAAGTCCCAACAGTTCAAAGGGAAGGTACCGGGGATGCCTAGCGTTATCTCGGGAGCTTGCAGCAAGCTCAACAAATATCATGAGCACTCTATCTCTCTTGTCAATTGATTGTACGGCTTGGGAATATGAGACGTAGACTCACACGAGTGGTACCCAGAGCACAGTGAGGATGGAAGAAACCAGAAGCTCCACGATGATAGGTTCTGGAAGTCTGTTCAACTAGAGATCAACCCTTCAGATGTGGGGGACGTACCATAGCCTACACCATAACTTTTCGTGAAGTGGATACGATACGCCGTAAGGGCCAGCAGGATGACGGCAACAGACCACTAGGATCATCTGGTAAGCAAACACTTCGAGTAAGAAGACCAAGACACTCACGAGTAAGGCGTAAAAGACCGCGCGACTTAGAGTGTAGCTGTTGGTACCTCTCATTTGATCTTTGTAGGGGAAGTGCACGATATGTGTAATGATTCGCCTAAGCCCCGTCCTTAAATGCGCGCCATGGAAGGGCCTGACGATGACATGACCTCACTGTATGTTTCATGGTATGTCATCACAAGAAACTTTTGAAACAATCCGTGCTTACAAGCGCGTATCTATCAGTCAGCCAGTCAGCGTCATTCTTTATTGAAGGATTGTATATGAAGCAAAAAATTTGACGAGTAACGTTCTGGTGACTTGCAGAAATTTGTTACGCAAAAGCGGGACCATGAACCTGAGAGTGGGAACATCAAGGGACGCGCCGTTTTCGTCAACTTCACCTTGCGCCGCATCGGACGCAAAGATAAGTGGTTCGCTGCCGGGCTTCGGCTCCGATGCTTTTAACCGAGTTCCGCTATTCTACGTCTCTACAGACTCCTTTTATAGGGGTCAATATATAGCATTTCCACTCTCTCCCTGATGATATCCGTACAATGAATTGTTACAGTTTATTTCATTAAATCGACAGAAGACGCCGATAAGGAACCGTATTCAGTGTTCTGCAGCCTGCCCAGTTACATTGGTTTTCGCAGATGCTTTCCCAATGTCAAGCGAATCAACCTCGAAATCAGGTGTCGCGTTGAATGGCATTGGCGCTTTTTGTATCGTCACCAGCTATTTCGAACTCGCGTTTCTATAGTCCTCGAGCAAGTACAAGCACAGCTGTGTATGTACCTGTTGACTGGAGCATCATCGTCGATGACCTGCCAGATGGTGAAGTCGTCGGTCTCATTGCTCTCCGAAAATCATGGGTTCCCATTATCACTTTTGATGTAGTGCAGTGTGGCCGAAACTTGGAGGGATATGGTTTAAAGCATGAACCTACCCCGCCGTAGAGAGTGAGGACACCTCTTTTTTTACGCTTCTGCTGAGTTAATGACTACTACCAGAACAGAAAAACATCTTCTCTGGAAGTCATGAAGACTTTGATTTCACGTTAACTCATGTAACGTGATTCAAAGTCGCGCTTGGGATAATGTTCTGTCGCAAGAAAGGAAGGTTTATCAATCATGGTGAAGACTACCTTTACTGTTTTGATTCTCTTTGTGATGTGTCCGCGTATAACCGCGTATCTATCAGTCAGCCAAGAGGAATAAGTTACAGGATGATTCATGTACAGAGTGAAAAACTCGACTTGTAACTTTCTGGTAACTTCAAGAGACTTAATATGCAGAATGGGACCATGGACCTGACAGTGGGAACACCAGGTAGGCTGGTGAGATACGCTCTTTTTGTCACCACCAGGCCGCTGCTCTGGACGAGCAGTGAGACTCAAAACGGCCTGTCTACATCCTGTCCAGTGAGTGCCTATGCAAAGGACTTTAATGATACTTTGAGATAGCAAAAAAATGAACAGATGTCAAGGAATTCCCGTAGTACTTAGGCCATGAAGCCTCGATAGCTAGAGACGAACATGGAACTAGAATTTCTACACATCCGCGGTTACACTGTATTCAGTATAAGTGCCATTATATTCTGGGTTATCTGCAGAATCATAGGAAATTTCTCCTTGAGCTCACAGTCCCAATTGGGCTTACCCAATTGCCTTGGGGTCTCCCGGACATGAATGAAACCACAGACGGGCGGATTAAAACCAAAATCGCAGAATGTGATGGGCGGTGTCGGTGAAGAACGATGACCATGACTGAGAGCTTTACCAGCCGACTGAGACGAAAAGGAGTATTCAGACTTTCTCCTCCGCGAAATCTCTAGCATTCCAAATGACGTGGCAAGATCGTCTTCTCTTGACGTCTTATGCTGAGACTCACAATACGGGGAGGTAGAAAGATTTGGGGTCGAAGCCGTCCGGTGGTGCATAGGGACCGACTTCCCATGCAACGAACGTCCCCTGGGAACATGATGAAGCGAGGATGTCGACGAGGCGTAACGTTGAGGCAGTAATACAACTGGAGGTCCGGACAAAGGGTGCTGTGACATTATGTTTTCCGAGCCATCGGTAAGCTGGCGTATATCTGGCAGCGCTCCATTAAGAAAAACATTTGAAAATGATAAGTACCCATACAGTACTGTGGTTCTCCGAGGCTGTGATGAAGTTTCGAATTCCTTTGGTAGTCTCTATAGTTCAAATTATCAGAATACAAGAACTTGAAGAAGAGCCTACTTCTGCATTATCGTGCGGTTTAAAAGACCCTATTTAGAAGCTCGAAGATGGAACTTGAAAAGGATGGCCTAAGATGAAACAGGCGCATGTCTCATTCGGACCATCGGTCCGGGATCTGGTAAATTAAAAAAAAAAAGTATTCATTTTGATCATTATTTTTTTTCCTGGAGGGATACATGACTGTTATTCTGCGAAATCAGAAAGATACGATGCAAAGATCCAATTGCACATACATCAGAGTAATTGCACGAGTCCTCCATTGTCCCATCCCAGTCCACCACCACGTCCAGACCCGTATTCATCAGGATTTTAACACACTCAGATATCTCATCTAACTTCTGTAAAAGTGTGAGCCTGCAGAGCCTCCCTAGCCTCGACGGTATTATGCTCTTGAACAAATCCGACGGCAACTCCGGAAAGTCGTCAGGGTTGAAGATGCAGGTGTTGTAGGTGTCCAACGTTAGCTCCTGCAGGTTGGGAACCAAGTTGCGGGCTCCATCCCCTAGGCGAAGGGTCTCAAAGACATCGGGGTAGTCACCATCAAGCATGCCCAGATAGGAAATCTTAAGATGATGTATATTAGGAAGGTTCGGAAGCAGGGTGACGAACGGTCCGCTTTCAGCAAAGTCACAGTATACCGAGGCAGGTGAGGTTGCATCTGGAGATCGCGAGAAAATTGAGGACCACGTGGGCATCGTTGGGATCACTGATATTTGAGCGCTTGGAGCCCTGGGGTAGATAGCCGATGAAGCATTGAGTGATTTTCAACTTCCAATGCCAGAATCTGGGGAAACTGAACAACATCGTAAGCGTGCCCTTCAACACGCGATTCATTTTCGCCGACGTGGCCGAATTCAAACAGGCGAGGACAATTTTGTAAGAATGTAATGTGGTCTGATGGAAGCATGTTCGTGATGAAGGTACGAAGTCGCGAGTAGGGTAAATCCATGTCATATATAGAATACGACCGTACATCGACCTTTCAAAGACGTGGTGCATCCCTGAACACATCCATATATCCATGAAGGGGAACAAACATGGTCAACGACTCCAAGTTACCCAAATTGCCTCTAATGGGAGAGAGTGTATTGGTGAGACTAAAAGAAGGACAAGTCCCGTAAAACTCCGCATTCCGCCATTGTTGTGAGCGACACGCGAATAAGCGCAAGATAGCGACAGATATCTCGTTCTCCTCCAGATTGATGGAGAAATCCAAGCGGTGGGTTCCACTGCGGTCCAAAACCATGCCCATGACTTCTAGATATAGTTCATCGGTTATCCCGACATTTGAGAGGCCTTCGAAATCTACGTCATTAACAGTCACAATGCAGCACCGGAAGCTCTTCATCGGGAAATTCTTCGAGGTAGGCAGAGGATGATGGTAAGAAAATTTTTTGGTCCACTCATGACCAGTGGTTCTGTCTAATATGGAAGCTCTCGGCGCGAGATTTATCCTATACCACTTTCTCCAGGGCGGAGACACCCTGAAGATTATATAACTTCTTTGCGGATGGGTTGCGCAACCCGGGAAGCGAAGCTATTCTCCGTGCGCTACCATAAAGTCTACACTGATATGGATCTATGCATTTATCCGGGGTTGTGGGGATGTAGGACCGGCCTAAGGCATCTTTGGAGATGAGCTTAAAAGCACCCGAAAGTAGGCCTGTCCGTGAAATGCAAGTCACCTTCGAAGGATCTTGTAAATGTAATGCAGTATACCAGATGTTCGATTCGAGACGGAGTACTCCATCTAGAGAAGTATCGTGTCTTGAATCCGGCAAAACTCCCTCATCGAATGTCATAGAGAGGACCTCAGCTTCGCCGTCTTCCTGCTCCCGCGGCCATTTCCTGCTCTGATTGTATTCGCCGACTGCTTTTCGCTGACTACGAACTGGACCCCGTGGCTTCTTCGTCGTGACTACAGCATAAGATTTGGGTGTAGCAGCCAAGGCAACACGGTCACTAGCTATGCTCCTCGGGAGTAAAGGGACTGTTAGGAATGGTCTGGGGGCATCGACGTCGGCAACGAGCCAACCAAAGTTCACCGAGAAGGGGACTGTAGATTGGCAGTTCCACAGTATTCTGTGCAACACGCTTCGTCTCTGTGATACTTACTCAGAAGAGCTTTTTCGCCCTTCCCGATCCTTTCCTTACTCTTTTGCCCCAAATATATTTAAGCTTCTCATCATTCGTCACCTCCCCAATACCACAAGATGTTTTCGTGAAGAGGAATGTTTCACACTCCGACTACTCGGACAACTGGAAAGCCTTGGCAAGGCCCTCCAGTTTTTTTCCTTCGACACACGAATCGAGTCTGAAGTAGTCGGGCCAGCATTTGATCACAGTGAACCGGAGTACCATACACGGGTCCTCTCAGCTCGTCTTCATCCGAAAAAGAGGCAAGGGGATCTCAGGAAGGGGTAAATCTGACGAATGGGACACCCCGAAGATTACTGCGGAGACCAAAACGTTGCGAGAGGTGTAAGCAGCGGTCTTCAATCTACTCATTTTTGCAATGCACCTCGAGACGGCCATTATTGATATGACGGATGACGGTTCTCGCCCCCTGTCAAGCTACACATTGTGTTGACGATGGATTCCCGCTCGGCGAAGTGGTCGTATCGAACAAGCAATGTCGTCGTCGCCAATAGATTCTTTATTCATCGAATCTATACTTAACAGGGAGATATCGTCCAATCACGGATACGAGAAAGGGAAGAAACTTACTTGACCCGTGTTTTTCAGCTACTTTAATTGGATATCTGAGTGAGAGACGCTATGACCCCTGACACGGAGGACGCGCCGGATAGATGATACCAATTGCTCTTTTTTCAGAATAACGAGAAACGGGCGCGTTGCTCGCTGGCCCTCGATATTGGTTTGGGTGCTATTCCTTGTATACAAGCGGAAGAATCTGCTTTTCCTCGTTGCATTGGCTGTTACATCGATATTTGCCAAGGCTCATGTTGACTGTACACCCGCCGCCACACATACGTGGGTTTGTCCGGCTTCGCCGAGTTCCACATTGACGACTACAGGCAGGCGCTTAATGTCATGTATGTATGCTGTCATATACTACGAAGACAATCAACAATCAGGCATCCATGGATACCGATAATAGAACTCAGACTCGCCTAGTATCCTTCCATACGCCTGTTATCCACATCGAAGTGGCTCCCCATAGACGATGTAATCTCTGGTACATCGTCTATCCTCGTGCATACGGCATGGCGGATAGTCGAAAGCCCTTCGCTCCTCCGAACCAACCTCAACCATCCGATTCCAGCACCGCACTCCCAAAACAAGGTTTACACCACCGATTCTGGTTACGCGAACGCCCCAGCACTGCGCTGGAGGATTTTCTGGCGGCGACACCGCCAATCTTGAAGGCGAGGGGACAACGAGCATAATGGTGAAAGTAGAGAACAAGGTAATAGAAAAGCTGCAGGTTGAGGTTTTACTCGGCGACGGGCAGCTAGGTCAAAGACTTAGATATTGTGGATGCTGGAAGTATTCATATCCCGGCGAAACCAGATACGAGAAGGCCACGCGAAGGGGAGAAGACAGGATATACTGGAGTGGTGTGAGTGTCTGAGCATTGGATGTGGTATTAAGGGTTTGATCATCTCTCAGCATTGATACAGTGTCAGCTTTGCTTAACTCGAATTCTGGGTCGTGGAAGAACTCGTAAAAGGTGACCGGCTATCCGTTTTTTTTAGTACAAGATAAGAAGAAGGTAGTAGCACACACCTGGGAGGAAGATTTTCAATCATCAAGTTCCTGCTACCTTTCCATTATCTTGTAGTCCTTTGTCGATAAATACTATGACCTCAACGAAGATGGATATTGTGTCAAGAGGTAGCAGTGTTCAAGAATGGCGTAAGAGACTGAAAAGCAAGTCGTCAGTAAAATGAAGGCCACACACACATTCCCCTACAGACCAGCTGGCCACCACGACGTTGCAAAGGTGAAGGAGGAAGGGTCGAGGAAGGAAATCCCGGAAGTGACCGAGTTTGTCAGCACTGGCTACTTCTTACACCACTTGCTGCAACAACATTTCGTCAAATTTGCGCCATTCCTTGGTAGGCTCGGTCTCCCGTCTCTTTCACAGGCCGAGGAGAACCGGGAATATCCTCGAGTCGTCGCTTGAGATAGGAAGTAAGCGGACACCGCGAGCCGCCAATCCGTACGTAGGTTCGGACGTCGTCATCTGGGAGAGGCTCGTATTTGAATGTGCCAGGGTCATTCTCGTCGGGGAGTGGAGCCAAGGCTATAATTCGGTTGATTAGACGAACTCAAGTTCACAGCAAAGAGAAAGACACACCTTTCATATCACTCTTAGTCAACGGCCCTACCTGGCGTCATGCGGATTAACGCGTCTTTATATACGATAAGGATATGAGTAACAGATGAACAAAAAAAAGCCAAATGTACTGATCGCAGTTTTCAATTCGAGCAGCTGACACTCCGTGTCTCTTGCTGTCATTTTCATGCTGCGAGAGAATCGAAAATTCACCTTTGCGACATTGAAAAAACGGTATATCATGTGGACCAATCAGTTGTACTCATTGGATCCATTTGTATGCCAGACATCCAAGGCCAACGTTGGACTCGTGATGGACAACGACTTCGACCACCCAGAGCTGAATTGCGAATGATTTATGTAAACGGCAGGTTATTTGTCAAAGGAGGACAAGGAAATCAGTGATGAGAAGGTGTGCCTCGCAGGCTAATTCAGCGACGTTGATGGAAACGGGGGGGTGGCTTGCCCCCCTCCCTCTAGTGTTGCCTATGACTCGGCTTATCGCAACTTGACGCGAGGCATTTCTGGGCGGTTCGTTCGGACTGTTCAAAAAATAGTAGTTAGTAATGTGTACAGGACACAGTAGTTGCTGCGCTCAAAATCGACTTTGGCCTTAAGCGAATAATCGGCAACTAATTTGGTAGCAGGATGATACTATTTCAACTGTCGGGAGGGTTGCCGTGACTCAGTATATGAAGGAAAAGAGATGATAAGAATGTTGGATGCTTCAGAGGCGTCGGATTCAGACAAAACCATCACTTTACACCTTACAGTACTAATATATAGTTGGTATGGCCCTTCGCCAGATTTTAGCCGCACCGCTCGTTGTGACAAATTGAAATACAATCGACGCCACATGACCACATGTTTCCGAAAGTTTACTTTGTCACCACCACCGTTGTTCTACGCGACCGAGCCTAAAAGCAGTTCAAAATGGCTTTCGCAGGATTCTTCCTTGACCCCCTGTTGTCGCTCTACCCTCCTCGAGCTTGTATGCCTTCCAATGCGAGCGGTTCCAGCTCTTCGGAGGATACTTCATCCTCCTCATCTTCACCCTCATCCTCGTCGTCGTCATCGTCATCCTCCTCTTCTTCTCCCCCCACTTCACAGAGAAAAACTCCGCCTCCAAATGGGCCTGTTCTCAAACAACTGCGCTCCTCTGTGCAGAGCACCCCGCTCAGCAATCACGCCCAAACCGTGAATCCAGCTGCCAATGCGGATTATCTTGTCGCAGATTTCGAGCGGTACATCATAGAAGATCTCAGAAACCGCGTTTTCATGTCCGCCGACCATTATTTCACTAATATTCTCCATCTTCCTCACGACTGGCGGACAAATGACGACATAAAATCCGAAATCAAAGCCCTCAAGGACAACGCTGTATTCAAGAATCGTGTAAAAACCTACGTTGCATTATGCAATAAGCGCAAGCCTGGGGAAAAAGCATTCTATCATCCCCATAGCCTGATGTGTAACAGCGCGTTCGACTTTCTCGGTGCCACTGAAGACTCTGCACTCGGAATGTATCGACAAGACGCGAAGCCAGTTGACGGCGGTTTGGAAAAGAACGTCCCTGACACCTTGGGTGTTCTTCGCGCCATGTTCAACAGTTCCGGAAACGTGGTTGACAACATGAAGGACAAAGGCCCAGAGTATAACTTTTCGTGGGCACAAGCAATGCATTGGCAGGAATTCAAGCCCAAGGCATACTATCTCGACGAGGGGACCGATGCTAAGTACAGAGTTCTAACAGCTGGTAAGCCTCCGCTTTTTGGACATTCTTCTGACTAATCCCCTTCATTCAGGCAAGAAAGATCCTCGGGGAAAAGTGCGGGGAAAAACCACTGTACATCGAGACCCTGGGAGCATCCTACCCCCCGTCAAGTCGCGCACGAGCTCCGCATCGAACAAGCGTCGTTTGGAAGACGACACTCGTGTCCGGTCCAAGTATCCACGCTCTGGAACGACGCCCGAAGTTTCGGAGGCCAGGAAACGGACAGAGCAATCGGCGTCACTCAGTTCTGTAAAAGGGAGTGTGCCAGGGGATAGAACAAAGAAAGAAGCAAAAGAATCCCGAGCGCGACGTGCAGTCCGGCTCCAGTGTGGTCGTTATGCCCTCGAGATGCTATCTAGCGCAGGTTTTCGGACGCACTGCATTGGTGCTCTTGTTGCGGCAGGACGCATACAACCCCTCTACTACGATCGCTCCGTCATCATTGTGTGCAAACCAATTGACATGTTTAAATCGCATGGCAAGCGGCCGAAGACTATCGAAGAGGTAGTGACGGATGAGTTCGCGGCAATGCTCATCGGATTGAGTCGCCTTACTCTGAAGCAGCGGGGCATCCAAGAAGAATTCTGCGATGACAGAGCGCTCATCGAGAATCACAAGGTGTACGTGGGTAGGTGTGGCAACCCCAAGGACAAGGAGAATTTCGACAAGACGGCTATCTTCGTTGGGGTGAAGCTGAAGCTGAAGCTAGGTGAAGATGATAAGAAGGTTGAGGTCACGCTTGGCCGGGTTATATCGCGTCAGCCTGGGATTGTCGGTCGGGATACTTGTGTCGTTGAGGCGACATCGGAGCACGAGGAGTGGAAGGGTAAAGAACTGGTCGTCAAGATCAGTTGGCCTGCTGCCAGTCGAAGATCAGAGGCAGAGTTTGTCATTAAAGCCAGAGAGAAGTCGCGATCCATGCGGCAAGGGAAAAGGCCGGACTGGGCGCTAGACCATTTACCCGACATTCTTCTTTCTCAAGACTTCGGCAACGATGCGGATTCCACCCAAGCGAATCTCGTGGCATTTTTCGCAAAGGCTTTATTCGCAGATGAGGAAAAGTTCGAGTATGAAAAACGCGTCTGCCGAGTCACCGTCCAGGAGAGGTTGTATCCTCTCGAAGAATTGCAGACGGTTGAAGATTACGCTCAGGTCTTTTTCGATATTTTGCAGAGTCCGTCCATTGTTTTCTTTGTCCTAGCAGGTTCTGACGGTCACCGTAGTTCACAAATGGCTGTATGATCACCCAGGAATCCTTCACCGTGATATCAGTCCCGGGAATATTATGTGGCGCCGAACTGTCGATGGTCATTTACGTGGAGTCCTCAACGACTTTGACTTGTCCTCCTACCGACATGAGACTGGCCCTTCATCGCGTCAGCGCACTGGTACGCTACCATACATGGCACATGAGCTCCTGATCAACGACGAAAATGGGCAACCACCCAAGCACCTCTATCGACACGATGTCGAGTCCATCTTCTACATCATCCTCCTTCTCTGTTGTCGTTACAAAGTCGAGGCTAAACAAGACCCCGCTGGAGGCTCAATCCTGGAACGCACGCAAGTCCGTTCCTCATTCGACAGCTGGTATAAAGCCGGTCGTGATGATTTGAATGACAAGAAAGGCAATTTCCTTATTACACATGGCCCTCCCATAGTGAATAGTGGCTTCACTGACTTTCAACCCTGGTTAAATGACCTTCACCAACAGTTTCTGGATGGACACTCTGCTCGAAGTTCCCACACCATCCGCCAAACACGTGGAAAAGCGACAGGCACCTTTGACGAAGAAACTCTGCAGAACTACGTTTCTTATTCGGTGGTCCTTAACATTTGTGGTGAATTTGCCGGTTTGCCCCTTGAAGTACACAACGACCAGCCCGAAGAGCTTGCTTAGTATGGGATAATCGTTGCTGAATATGTCCGTAGCATTATATAGTTTTGTGGCTTACATACTAGTTATTCCTTGCTGTGCCTGACCGACGTGTATACAAATCATCCGCAAGGCCTTGGATCCGGAGAGAGTACTTGATACTACAGTTCCAGCCCTGATATCAGCGTCTGTGAAAGGGTGTGGGACTTTTACTACCAGAAAGCAAAATTTGCCTTCACTCTTCAGTCTCCATAACGTACTTCCATCTCAAACTTTGCTCTTTATTATTCCATTATTCCTGTGATCCGTTATTGGAATTTCACCGGTTTATGTAGGATACAAATTCTAGTTTGGGGACGACCCTCTGCCACTCTTCAACGTCTCATTTTTCTCTGGATGTACACAGTCGTAGTCCATCACGATTCCAACGTTGGCCTTGGGTGTCTGGCATACAAATGGATCCAATGAGTACAACTCATTGATCCACCATGGTGGACCGTTTTTTCAATATCGCAAAGGTGAATTTTCGATTCTCTCGCAGCATGAAAATGACAGCAAGAGACACGGAGCGTCAGTTGCTCGAATTGAAAACTGCATCAGTACATTCATCTGTTACTCGTATCCTTATCGTATATAAAGACGCGTTAATCCGCATGACGCCAGGTAGGGCATGGGCATGATGCCGTTGACTAAGAATGATATGAAAGGTGCGTCTTTCTCTTTGCTGTGAACTTGAGTTCGTCTAATCAACGGAATCGTAGCCTTGGCTCCACTCTCAGATGAGAATGACCCCGGCACATTCAAATACGAGCCTCTCCCAGACGACGACGTCCGAACCTACGTACAGATTGGTGGCTCGCAGTGTCCGCTTACTTCCTATGTCAAGTGACGACTCGAGGATATTCCCAGTTCTCCTCGGCCTGTGAAAGAGACGAGAGACCAAGCCTACCGGATTTCCATCACGCTACATAGACGGCTAGGCCTGTTTGCGGCGCGCCAATTTAAGACGGGAGTCTTCGTTACTGCCCGTTTGTATACCAACCAATCTCAGTTTGTCAATGACGGGCAAGAGTGGAATAAAGTGACAGATAAACCAAAAAATAATCGGTAGGAATGAACTTGAAAATTTCCAGCAAGAGTTCAGCAGGAATGGTGCGTATTGACGGTATACGTGCTCGACCTCCTGATGTTACAAATTGCGCAGCTTCGCTTTCTACTTTAACGGGCATCGCTCTTTCAGCCTACAAAGAATTAGTGGTAACGTCATGGCCCAGATTTAGAAACATACGCTGACGGCGACAGAAGCCAGCATATCCAGAAGGTCAGGAGTCTCTGGCCACGATGCCAAAATTTCGCGAGGCATGTAGAAAATATAGCTACTACAGTTGCACCCTTATATGGTCGTCAAAAACAATGCATACTAATAAGGAACAATTTTCATACCGTCACTTGTATTCTGTTTTGGTTACGGTCAGACAAATTCCTATGGAGAATTATAAACCTGTCAAGTTAATTGGTACTTGTCTCGACTCCAAAATGCCGAGGTATCGATCATCGCACTGAGGCCTCAAGGCCTCAGGAGTCGGACAAGACCAGGAATCTTCGAAGTTCCTTTCGAGCTCAGCGATCGTTCAACTTGTTGTTTCTTGATTCCAGAGTTGTTGTGAGTCCATCACAGACGATGCGAATACCAAAATCGTCATGTTGAGTTCTTTTCCGTGGTACGAGCCAGACGGACAGCTTGCGATTACCATAGCGGTCATCTGTCCAGATTCCGTAGGCATTGTAAACTTGAGTGATAATCGACGCCCAAGTATGTTAAAGAACGTGAATGGTTACAGCATCATAAGTTAGTCGTTGTTATCCTGTGTACAGACCCTGATGCATGATGCACGACTAGGGACACATTACTATGTGACAAATCGAACATTCGCAAATTAAAATATGTGGCTTACAGTGGCAAAGGATTTTAAGCGAGCTGCGCCTCTATTCAGATAAGTACTGAACGGAAACTAGCATGAGGTACATTGAGTGGTACTGTCTAGTGCTGTGTGTTATAAGCGACAGTTGAACGAAAAGCGGGAAAACGGCTGTTGCCGCCGGCGATACGCCCTGAACTCGGGTAGTTCCGATTTTTCTTTCTGCAACAGGGTTCGATGAATTCGAAGCGACCGCTGAAGGCAACTGAAGGAGAAGAAATCAACTTGTTGCTCTAGTTATCTCCTGGCCCGAGGGGATATTATGAAGGGCTTATATGTCTCTATCTCTTTTGATCTTCGCTGTTGCCTCAGATGCTGAACTCCCGCTGATGGACTTTTTCGGCTCTTGACACTGCCAGACAGGCAGGCAGTGCAATGATGTCCAACTGTTTCCCCATCTCACTTACCACAAAGGTGCAATTAAGCGGCAAACATGTCCGTATGCCCTATTGTTCTTCCTATGGCTGAAAACTCAGGTTTTGGCACTTTGTCTTGGATACAGTGTACGAGTCGGGAACTTACTATGACTTGGCGTGTAGTCGCTTGGTCTTTTAGTTCGATATCAGTCTTGTTCACAGGGGGGGGCCATATTTCCGGTGGTCTTAAGTTCTAGATGATCCGAATGGCCTTAATGCGACATTGTGACACGAGTATAGTCCTGCTTTCTCTGGTGTACAACTCGGCATTCCCCAAGCATGGCTTACAGGGCCACATTGATATTGCCGTCGTTGCTGCCCTACCAGCAAAAATGTTCTTTTCTGACCGACTAACTCGCGTCATATACAGAGCCCCGATTTTTACGCAGCACTCTTTGATGTCAGAATCTAGTAATCACGACGAGCCTTATTCATTCTGTTCAAATCTATCAGATGTTTTGATTTTATGAGATCTATCATTATCGAAGCTTTGCGAGCTCTATTCTAAATCGTGAGTTTCCCTTGCCCTAACGGTACGTGTATGGAGCCAACGCTGACATGCCGAAATGTTCAGGTGGTCACCTGGCAGGGCTCTCACTGGATGATGGATTGGCGATTCAAACGCCCTCCAGGACAGTTTTCAGTTCTAGCCTGTGGCCTTCATTCAGCTGCTAGCTTCATGCTTCATGATTGTAACCTGTGGGGTTCTGAGGTACGCGACGCTTGATCCCGAGAAATCTTCACAGATCCTTGTGCCTTCCCTTACCGGAACATCCCGACCACTTGTTTATGATTGCCCGGTTCGGTGCATTGCGAAATGTTCAATCTCGCATAAGTAGCCTGTACGCGAGAGCGTAGGGTGACGACGAGAATTCTTTTCTAAAGTAAGTGATATTCCGCGGGCTTGACGGCGAAACCTCCCCTGGAATTGTATCATACAAATCCTGAGAACCTGATGTCGAAGGTTCTCTAGTCGGGCCCATGATTTGACAATAACTTTAGAAGTCTCCATTCAATGGAATCATGCTCATTGACTTTTTCCCTGCATCACAAAGGTATGATGATGTTGTTGCACCTATTTGCGTATCGTGGTATTTTTTTACTCTTAGCTCGGAACAGGGTTCACCGTGCTCCTTATCAAAAAGTATATAACACCACAGATCTTGACCACCTCGACCCTGCTGATCTCGAAATCCCTCCTCGATTGCTAACGCATCATCTATGCCGTCCCCTATCGTTGAAATGTCAGTATGGGAAAGGTTGTCTGCTATGACGGTTCTGCTGAAACAGACTGCAGATATGCGCCCCTCATGGTGGGAGCCTTTCTGACTTCAGTCCTGTATGGTGTGAGTCATTATTGCGCCCAGGTTACCGCATCAGAGCTGATGTTCATGTGAACATAGGTAGCTGTAATGCAGGTGAGCAGTAACTCAATGCAGATGTCCATCATTTTACACATGCTTTGTCCAGATGTACATCTACTATCAAACCTCGCAGAGGTACGAATTACATATCCCCTCGATGGTCATTGCGGTGCTGATATCATCGACAGGGATCCTCGATGGATGAAGTTGTTTGTAGGACATATTTCTCATCTCCATGAATTTTGATCGACACTCGACATAGATATTATATCTCTTACTAGCAGAGACGACGAACACTATCCTCGACATAGGTATTGTCTTCGAGCCATTGATTTTGAGATACGGTACATGCACATGTTCTAAGTTGGTTTCTCCATCAATCACGCTTTTTACGAGGTTCCGAAATCCCGACAATACGTTCGCCATTGCGTGAGTTGCGCTATTTTTGACTTTCGGGTTATATCCAACTGACATACATGTTAGTACTACGCGCAGGTAAGGCCTTCTCTCTTGGAATGGGTGCTCATTCTAACCGGCCCTGCAATTCACAGACGGGGTAATGACCGTACGTATATATCTTATTAAGAATTATTTTCCTCAGAAGACGACGACTATTTTATCAAAGGTCCTCATATCGACCCCTGTACAGCTGTTTATGGCATGGCGTATCGGAATCATTGCGCAGTCCAAGATACCCCCTCTTGTGATTGCAGCATTTTCGTTTACTGCTATGGGTATGTTCATTTCTTATATTGTTCCTGATCTCACCATCTCTCTTTAGCCGGCGGAATCTGGACGACGGTCTCGGTCAGCCTCAAACCTGATTACCACCAATTCGTAGAATTCCGGGCGGCGCCGACTACATGGCTAGTATCTTCGGCCGTCACTGATATAGTTGTATCCTGTTTTCTGGTATATTCGTTGGTATGTACGTGACTTCTAATGTCTAGCCAGCTCGCTAACAGGTTTTATCGAAGTCAAAAAAGCGGAATGTTTTCAGCGATGATATCATAACAAGGCTCATACGCTGTAACCTTCTCTCAAGCATCACGTCAAAATGCCTCGCTCATTGACCACTCGTAGACAACGTCCAGACTGGCACCATTACAGCTCTAGCTGCACTGGCTGACGCCATCGTATTTATAACCGATGACGTAAGTGTCGTCACTCTATCCGCGAGATAGTTTGCTCACGCCGATGGATAGGCATCTACCGTGTAAGGCACAGTCCGAGTTGCTGAACTCAATTGATAAACATTCTACTTTCTCAGATTTTTTAGCTGGGATCTCTGTATTGCGAAGCTCTATTCTCTCTCGTTACTGTCTTCGTGAGTGTCAAGATCCACTCTGGACATAGAGCTTCCTCTTATCTTCAAATTAGGCTGAACGCAAGGAGCAGCGCCAAAGCCTTAAAGGCCTATGAACCCAATCCACTCTTCAACACTTCAGAAGAGACATCAGCTTCATTGCATTTCAGGGTACGTTCCACCTGCGAATCTCTTGACGCTGATATTGAATCCCGGTGATTGCAGGCGCCACCCTTAATGACGGTGGGTTATTTAATTTTGCAAAGCGTCTGTCCTGACATATGTAAATGACCACAGATTACGCCCAACAACGACATCTATGAACTTCGGAGTGTGCCCAGTCCACACTCGAAAAGAGACTTGGAGGCAGCAGAAATATATGTTGAGCAGGAGGTGTTCAGCCGACGAGACAGTGAGGTTCGACCCCCTTCAGAGCTATGATTGTGATTACCCGACCCAGGCGCGGTCGGTTCGCGGAATGTGGCTTACACATTACTTGCTTATAGCCATCATCATCTTTAATATCCTCCCCGTTACTGTATCCACGTTTCGTAGTTAGGTTCGCCGAGATCAAGTCCGCTGTTCTTCAGCGTAAGCAGTTCTTGTTTGAACCTGCAGCTAAGTGCCAAGCATTTGTGGCTGAAATTGAGCCACGAACACTGTCCGGCACCGAGTCAAAGGACATCTGCTGTCAATGCCGTAGTCGTACATGCTTCAGACGTCCTTTCCTCCATGGGCGGCAAAATCAACGAATTGTTGTCCCTGAGCTCGTAACATCGTGATACCCGGAAACCGTGGCAACCAAGTATCGAGGTTTCCTACAACACAGTGCAGACCTTGATAGTTATTTCTACAAGTATTTTAGGATCTGCTCATCGCTGAACATTCTTATTCCGTAGTCTCACCTCGTACTGGCATGTTCGCAACGATCATCACAATTTCCCAACAGCATATCTCTGAATAGTTCCACTGCCTTGGTTCCAGTCGCGGACGGACTGATTACCGTGGTGTCCCTGCTCGAATTCAAAGTTCCAAGGCGCATGGCTGTATCATACGTTACACTAAGTCTTCTTGTCTGACAGTGCATTTACTTCTTCAAGTTAGTTGGTATTCAAATCAGAACAATTAAAACCATCGCAGACACGCACTGCAGCAAGGTTAAGGATGTTCTTGTGCTCCTTTAGTATACCTGTCAATTCTACCGCGCGTTACGGAACATATTACTCTGAAGTCTCTCTCACGTTCTCAAAAGATAACCAAGTAAAAATACTCCTCCTTCCTGCCCGAGGATCTTTCGACGCATCAGAAAGCTTCCAACTACTCGTCAATTGTGCTGGATGCTGTAAGGTCAGCATAATAAGCTCGGACACAACACACAACCAAGGTTTCTGAACGCGCTGTTCTACCCTTCCTGGGCGAACTCCAAAGTATGTGCTGCTTTTTCTTACATTTATAATGCTAATTCACAAGGAATTCAGCCCTATACGGGCGTTATGATGGTGGGAGGTCTACTTGCCTCCAGTGGGATATGTAGTACTTTCTTGCTTTATTTGGTTGGATACGCTTCCACTGAAAGCGTTGAGTTGATACAATCACAATTCTCTCTCGGGTAGATAATACTGATAACAAGTGCGGACATATCATATCACAAGGTCACAGGTCGGCCAGGGACGCCGCTCATGCTTCGCCATACAAAGTCTTCTCCAACGTTCCGCAGATGTCTTGCCAACCCTTCTGTATTTTGGCCTTATATCTGAGATCTAGGCACAGACACTCAAACAGCGTTTCAAGCCGCATGTCATCTTCCAGCACAACAGAACTAGGATTCAATTTTCGCGTACACAGTTTAGGAACTACTTCCCCGCTAACTCTGTAATTTTGGCAGCAATAGCTATTAACCACGATCAGTCACACACACATTGGGGCAATCTTCGGAAATCCACATACATTGTGGGTCTAGGCCCTGATGATTGATTTGCTCCCAAAGACCGCCTGAGCCTGGAGGAGAGACTCTGTTAGCCGCGGATGAGCGTACTAAAACCCAAAACGCACCTTCTTTAGTCGCACCCATGTAGGCATACTTGGGCGTAAGCCCCCGCTCGAGGAGCCATGTACCGTATTTGGATCCAAGCTGTTGTATTAGTGAGTAAAATGGCAATGAAGGCCGCTCCTGACGACCGTTCAGCTTCATTGGCATTGCGGCTCCAGGAGCGGGGAAGCCAAAAAGAAACTGACCCCAGTTTTTTTGTTAAATGTTTCCACGATGAGAACGAAGGGACTCGACCCAATCATTTTCGCTACCTGTTGAAAAAAGATATTGTCACCAGTGAGACATGGTGAACATATCCGGGCCTGTATTCTCACCTCCTCATCCACAGAGCTTAGCGTCGGTTTGTTTATCAAACCCACATCGATGCCCTTCTGCCGGCAGCGTAGTACAGCATCCCACGACCTATAGAGCATCTCGCCAAACGACACGACATACCCGGCTTTGCCTGCGGCGATGACCTCGTCCTTGCCTGGGATGAACTCATAGCCGTCGCCAAAGTACTTGCTTTTGCCGTCCTCTGCGAGTATGTAAGGCACCTTGGAGCGGTTGGAGAAGACGAATCGCAATCCACGGTCGAAGAAGATGCGTTTGACTATAGCGATCATTTGGAGGGGATCGGCAGGAAAGTACAAAAAGGATTTGAACTCTTCTAAAGCGTTATCAGTGAAAAGCGAATTGATACCAAAGTGACAAGTATTGTCGGCCTAGTTGCGAGGTTAGCGACAGGGTTCATTAACGAGCACGCAAATATTCACCATTTCGTCAACGCCAGAATGGGAGAAATGGCACAGGACGTTGGAAAAGTTATAGCGGGCCATGCTGATTTCGGATATCACCATCTCGATGAAGGCAGAGAAGGTGGAGAACACTCCAAACTTGTTAGGGTCGAAACCGAAACCGGCAGCAGCAGAGAAGTTACCGCGCTCCATGACACCAGATGTAACGAAGACCTCGGGGTGCTTCTGGTGTATGGCTTTCAGACCAGTGGAACCTTCCAGGTCACCTGTCATGCTATAAGATATGGAAAACGTAGATATTCAAAGAAACATACTGTCAATAACCATGACCTTTTTGGAGGCTTCCTCTTTGCTGAGCCCGTCGAGAACAATGTTGACGGCTTCACCAAAAGTAGTCCGATTGGCGCCAGTCTCTTTGGTCGAGCCGATATGAACATACGGCTGCTGTTTGGCCTTAAGTTGGTGCAGCATGTCGGCAAAGCCTCCACGCCCTCTGGATTCGAGGTACTTGATGGCGGATTCAACGGGGACAGCGTCGTGTCCTTTCGGTTTTCCCTCTATGTCAATGATACCTGGAGCCATCGGACGTTTAGAGACAACAGCCGCCGGCCCGGGAGTGGTGACGACAGTGCTGATGGCGCCCCACAGTGCATCAATGTCTTCTCCTTGAACAGTAAGTACATTGAGACCGTGTCCTTGAAGCGTCTTTGTTATGTTGAATCCCTTGAGATATTCGGAGGGATGACCAGAGATGGTAACGTCATTGTCGTCAATGAGTAGCTTGATGTTCAAACCTTTGGCTACGGCGAGTCGAGCTGCCTCGGCGTCGTTACCTTCTTGCTGAGAACCATCGGAGCCTAAACAGAAAACAGTTTTGTCCTTGTTAGCAAGAACGACGCCGTTGACAAAAGGCCTAGAAGAAAAGGGTCAAATAGCCTCTCAACGAAAATTGACATCGGCTATTTACCACATATGTCCGAGACGTCCGGATGAGAATTTGACTCCGGGAGTGAGACCCAGTTCAGGATGGCCGGGCAATTTTGAATAGGCCTCTCGGTAATGTAGAAGCTGCTCTGCAGGCAATGCGCCCTCTAAAACGGAAAGAATGTATTGAATTGCGACGCGGTGGCCTAGGAGAAAGAAATTTAGAAGAGTAGAGGTTATACGCTACCAGTGAAAACGCACCTGCTTCATCAAATAAAATAGGTACATAGTTGGACTGGGAATGGTTGAAGAGAGCGAGAGCGATACAAACTTCCGGAACGACATCATAGGCGCCACCTAACGATTATATCAGTACGACTAGACCCATGGCTTCGTATCCTTACCTGTATGCCCACTGAGTCCTCGAGCCGCACCAGTAGTGGTGAATAGAACAATAGCATCTCGAAGTAATTGGATGTTGGCCTTCAATGCAGTCCTCTCGTCATCGTCGAGCTTGGATTTCGCTGGATCCAGCGCAAGCCTGTAAATCCAGTTTAGTGCCTTTGGAGGCCAAGGTGAATAGAAGCTACTTTTTGAACTTGGTCAAGTCGATGGGGAACTTGTTGTCCATTATATGGATGCTGGTGGTAGCAAAGCAAACATTAATTGCTCGACTCTGCTTGTGTTTCACTTTCGATGCTTACACGAACTGACGATGATGAAAACAATGACAGCAACATTATTTATTTTATGACGACAGCGACACGATCGAGTTCGGCCTATAGCTACGGCAGTGTTTAGTATCGTATCGTATTGTAATAATTGAATTATAGCGCTCACCTCTTGCAACACAACAAGGACTGGATTTGCGCTCACACATTTCGATTGACTTGATAACTAAATTAAGTAAACCAGTTGCGACGGGAGCAGGCTTAATATTCCCACGGATGTGCCGAGCCGCATCTTCTTCCCGAAGCTGTTCACAGCCAACCCGCATCTACCGAAAATTCAGGAAACAGTCCAATGATCTCAGCCGTCCAGTCCTGGGCAGCTTTCATTTGCTCCTCCGGCGCAATTCCCTCCAAGTCGTCCTTGAAATCAAAGTAGCGCTGTATCGTGAGCAAGATCCGTGCATTCTCAATATTTAACCAGATTTCGATGTTGCGGAGCTTGTCTGAAGACGCTGAGGCCTGTGCGTCACAGTATATCGCTTCTGCTCTTTGCTTCGCCGCGAGACATTGCCTTGATGTATACTTCTCAGACGACGCTCCGGGGCTTATGCAACTAGACAATGTACGCACTGAGCGACGATCGACAAGCAATACTGCAGGACAGCCGTTTCTTCGGTGGATGGTTCTAACAAAGCGCGGCGATCCTCCAGATATGCATTGATTTGGGCGAATTTCGATTCAATAGACTGTTAGACCATGAGAAACCATTAATTAGTACTGGGCTTGCTAGTGAAGCGTACTTTCAGTCTTTTAGTCTTTTTGTCCTCTTCTATGCTCATGTGCCTGGCCCACCACGCGCAGCAGAATATTACAGGAACCGCGAAGCGCTGGTATGGACCCAACTGCACAAACAAACCGACGATATAGGTGTATAAGCTTGCGCTGGCGACCTGGTATTCAGCTGGTTCAGAAAATGCCAGTACCGTATCCGGCGCGACATACCAGTGCAATCGAGTATAGGCATTTCGAATAAAATCTCTTTGCCATCGTGCGGGTACCTTTGCACGGTAATAGGCGACTCGAAAAAAAGAGAGTGAAAGGTCGTTAGCAGCCTGAACGTTGAACAGTTTATGTACTTAGATCGAAGCTCCTCTGTACGTGATCATGTTTTGTATTGTATTCAAATGCTTATGCAAACGAACATTAGCCTTTCCACTAGTTGTCAACCTCAACACTGGTATTGACACCCATCGTAATGAATCCAGCAAAGCCCTGGTTAATAACTCCGCCAAGCATTTCCAACCTGTTCGCTATTTTTGTTAGCATGGCTGACACTTATACTCACTAACCAAACTGACCTGAAAACCGGGTTATATTCGCCCTCCGGACCATGGGAATCCTCAAAGATGTTGAGGGAGTCGCGCCAGTTGCGTGTCCGGCCAACGGTGTCTTTGATGGGATTCGTCGTATAGGGATGCATCTACAGGGATGTTAGACCGGGGTTGAGGAATATGGACCTAAAGGCGTACCTTGTCAACCTGTGAGTTGATCTCGTCGTCGAAAAAGAATTGTCCGACGTGGACAAGTTTGCCAGCCTCGAATGTGCCATTTAGAAGGGGAGTCCAGCTGGGGAAGACCTTGGCATGGATATGGGAATAATAAAGAGCAAAGTTTGAGATGGAAGTACGTTATGGAGACTGAAGAGTGAAGGCAAATTTTGCTTTCTGGTAGTAAAAGTCCCACGCCCTTTCACAGACGCTGATATCAGGGCTGGAACTGTAGTATCAAGTATTCTCTCTGGATCCAAGGCCTTGCAGATGATTTGTATACACGTCGGTTAGGCATAGCAAGGAATAACTAGTACGTAGGCCACAAAAATATATAATGCTACGGACATATTCAGCAACGATTATCCCATACTAGGCAACCTCTTCGGGCTGGTCATTGTGTACTTCAAGGGGCGAACCAGCAAATTCACCACAAATGTTAAGGACCACCGAGTAAGTAATGTGGTTCTGCAGAGTTTCGTCGTCAAAGGGCTTCGTGACTTTTCCGCATTCTTCGCGTAGCGCATGTGAATGCTGATCATAGAACCCATCCATGAATTGTTGACGAAGGTCCCTTAACCAAGGCCGAAAGTCAGTGAAACCACTATTCACTGCGGAAAAGCCACGTGACATTATGAAATTGCCTTTCTTGTCATTCAAATCATCACGACCGGCTTTATACCAGCTGTCGAATGAGGAACGGACTTGCGTGCGTTCCAGGATTGAGCCTCCAGCGGGGTCTTGTTTAGCCTCGACTTTGTAACGACAACAGAGAAGGAGGATGATGTAGAAGATGGACTCGACATCGTGTCGATAGAGGTGCTTGGGTGGTTGCCCATTTTCGTCGTTGATCAGGAGCTCATGTGCCATGTATGGTAGCGTACCAGTGCGCTGACGCGATGAAGGGCCAGTCTCATGTCGGTAGGAGGACAAGTCAAAGTCGTTGAGGACTCCACGTAAATGACCATCGACAGTTCGGCGCCACATAATATTCCCGGGACTGATATCACGGTGAAGGATTCCTGGGTGATCATACAGCCATTTGTGAACTACGGTGACCGTCAGAACCTGCTAGGACAAAGAAAACAATGGACGGACTCTGCAAAATATCGAAAAAGACCTGAGCGTAATCTTCAACCGTCTGCAATTCTTCGAGAGGATACAACCTCTCCTGGACGGTGACTCGGCAGACGCGTTTTTCATACTCGAACTTTTCCTCATCTGCGAATAAAGCCTTTGCGAAAAATGCCACGAGATTCGCTTGGGTGGAATCCGCATCGTTGCCGAAGTCTTGAGAAAGAAGAATGTCGGGTAAATGGTCTAGCGCCCAGTCCGGCCTTTTCCCTTGCCGCATGGATCGCGACTTCTCTCTGGCTTTAATGACAAACTCTGCCTCTGATCTTCGACTGGCAGCAGGCCAACTGATCTTGACGACCAGTTCTTTACCCTTCCACTCCTCGTGCTCCGATGTCGCCTCAACGACACAAGTATCCCGACCGACAATCCCAGGCTGACGCGATATAACCCGGCCAAGCGTGACCTCAACCTTCTTATCATCTTCACCTAGCTTCAGCTTCAGCTTCACCCCAACGAAGATAGCCGTCTTGTCGAAATTCTCCTTGTCCTTGGGGTTGCCACACCTACCCACGTACACCTTGTGATTCTCGATGAGCGCTCTGTCATCGCAGAATTCTTCTTGGATGCCCCGCTGCTTCAGAGTAAGGCGACTCAATCCGATGAGCATTGCCGCGAACTCATCCGTCACTACCTCTTCGATAGTCTTCGGCCGCTTGCCATGCGATTTAAACATGTCAATTGGTTTGCACACAATGATGACGGAGCGATCGTAGTAGAGGGGTTGTATGCGTCCTGCCGCAACAAGAGCACCAATGCAGTGCGTCCGAAAACCTGCGCTAGATAGCATCTCGAGGGCATAACGACCACACTGGAGCCGGACTGCACGTCGCGCTCGGGATTCTTTTGCTTCTTTCTTTGTTCTATCCCCTGGCACACTCCCTTTTACAGAACTGAGTGACGCCGATTGCTCTGTCCGTTTCCTGGCCTCCGAAACTTCGGGCGTCGTTCCAGAGCGTGGATACTTGGACCGGACACGAGTGTCGTCTTCCAAACGACGCTTGTTCGATGCGGAGCTCGTGCGCGACTTGACGGGGGGTAGGATGCTCCCAGGGTCTCGATGTACAGTGGTTTTTCCCCGCACTTTTCCCCGAGGATCTTTCTTGCCTGAATGAAGGGGATTAGTCAGAAGAATGTCCAAAAAGCGGAGGCTTACCAGCTGTTAGAACTCTGTACTTAGCATCGGTCCCCTCGTCGAGATAGTATGCCTTGGGCTTGAATTCCTGCCAATGCATTGCTTGTGCCCACGAAAAGTTATACTCTGGGCCTTTGTCCTTCATGTTGTCAACCACGTTTCCGGAACTGTTGAACATGGCGCGAAGAACACCCAAGGTGTCAGGGACGTTCTTTTCCAAACCGCCGTCAACTGGCTTCGCGTCTTGTCGATACATTCCGAGTGCAGAGTCTTCAGTGGCACCGAGAAAGTCGAACGCGCTGTTACACATCAGGCTATGGGGATGATAGAATGCTTTTTCCCCAGGCTTGCGCTTATTGCATAATGCAACGTAGGTTTTTACACGATTCTTGAATACAGCGTTGTCCTTGAGGGCTTTGATTTCGGATTTTATGTCGTCATTTGTCCGCCAGTCGTGAGGAAGATGGAGAATATTAGTGAAATAATGGTCGGCGGACATGAAAACGCGGTTTCTGAGATCTTCTATGATGTACCGCTCGAAATCTGCGACAAGATAATCCGCATTGGCAGCTGGATTCACGGTTTGGGCGTGATTGCTGAGCGGGGTGCTCTGCACAGAGGAGCGCAGTTGTTTGAGAACAGGCCCATTTGGAGGCGGAGTTTTTCTCTGTGAAGTGGGGGGAGAAGAAGAGGAGGATGACGATGACGACGACGAGGATGAGGGTGAAGATGAGGAGGATGAAGTATCCTCCGAAGAGCTGGAACCGCTCGCATTGGAAGGCATACAAGCTCGAGGAGGGTAGAGCGACAACAGGGGGTCAAGGAAGAATCCTGCGAAAGCCATTTTGAACTGCTTTTAGGCTCGGTCGCGTAGAACAACGGTGGTGGTGACAAAGTAAACTTTCGGAAACATGTGGTCATGTGGCGTCGATTGTATTTCAATTTGTCACAACGAGCGGTGCGGCTAAAATCTGGCGAAGGGCCATACCAACTATATATTAGTACTGTAAGGTGTAAAGTGATGGTTTTGTCTGAATCCGACGCCTCTGAAGCATCCAACATTCTTATCATCTCTTTTCCTTCATATACTGAGTCACGGCAACCCTCCCGACAGTTGAAATAGTATCATCCTGCTACCAAATTAGTTGCCGATTATTCGCTTAAGGCCAAAGTCGATTTTGAGCGCAGCAACTACTGTGTCCTGTACACATTACTAACTACTATTTTTTGAACAGTCCGAACGAACCGCCCAGAAATGCCTCGCGTCAAGTTGCGATAAGCCGAGTCATAGGCAACACTAGAGGGAGGGGGGCAAGCCACCCCCCCGTTTCCATCAACGTCGCTGAATTAGCCTGCGAGGCACACCTTCTCATCACTGATTTCCTTGTCCTCCTTTGACAAATAACCTGCCGTTTACATAAATCATTCGCAATTCAGCTCTGGGTGGTCGAAGTCGTTGTCCATCACGAGTCCAACGTTGGCCTTGGATGTCTGGCATACAAATGGATCCAATGAGTACAACTGATTGGTCCACATGATATACCGTTTTTTCAATGTCGCAAAGGTGAATTTTCGATTCTCTCGCAGCATGAAAATGACAGCAAGAGACACGGAGTGTCAGCTGCTCGAATTGAAAACTGCGATCAGTACATTTGGCTTTTTTTTGTTCATCTGTTACTCATATCCTTATCGTATATAAAGACGCGTTAATCCGCATGACGCCAGGTAGGGCCGTTGACTAAGAGTGATATGAAAGGTGTGTCTTTCTCTTTGCTGTGAACTTGAGTTCGTCTAATCAACCGAATCGTAGCCTTGGCTCCACTCTCAGATGAGAATGACCCTGGCACATTCAAATACGAGCCTCTCCCAGATGACGACGTCCGAACCTAAGTACAGATTGGCGGCTCGTAGTGTCCGCTTACTTCCTATCTCAAGCGACGACTCGAGGATATTCCCGGTTCTCCTCGGCCTGTGAAAGAGACGGGAGACCAAGCCTACCAAGGAATGGCGCAAATTTGACGAAATGT
This sequence comes from Guyanagaster necrorhizus, assembly GCF_019112545.1. Classification (NCBI taxonomy): domain Eukaryota; kingdom Fungi; phylum Basidiomycota; class Agaricomycetes; order Agaricales; family Physalacriaceae; genus Guyanagaster; species Guyanagaster necrorhizus. The sequence continues at coordinate 84,747 of NW_025064940.1, forward strand.
TGTTGCAGCAAGTGGTGTAAGAAGTAGCCAGTGCTGACAAACTCGGTCACTTCCGGGATTTCCTTCCTCGACCCTTCCTCCTTCACCTTTGCAACGTCGTGGTGGCCAGCTGGTCTGTAGGGGAATGTGTGTGTAGCCTTCATTTTACTGATGACTTGCTTTTCAGTCTTTTACGCCATTCTTGTAATGAACACTACTACCTCTTGACACCATATCCATCTTCGTTGAGGTCATAGTATTTATCGACAAAGGACTTTACAAGATAATGGAAAGGTAGCAGGAACTTGATGATTGAAAAATCTTCCTCCCAGGTATGTGCTACTACCTTCTTATCTTGTACTGAAAAAAACGAATAGTCGGTCACCTTTTACGAGTTCTTCCACGACCCAGAATTCGAGTTAAGCAAAGCTGACGCTCTGTAACAATGCTGAGAGATGATCAAACCCTCAATACCACATCTTTTTTTTTTTTGATCCATTTTGTACTATGTACTGGTATCATATACGCTAGCGTATGTTCGGATTATACTACTGTCCTATGGTAATTTTCCGTATTCAATGCTTTGTTAATCCGTAACTGGCAAGCATCCCGTGCTCATTGCGAAAATTTTTCGCGACCATCTTCCTCTGTGCCATCATGCCGGTAGAGTATTAAGATGGTGGACCGACCGCTTCTCTTCTGGCTGGGTCGTCTACTTTCCTCTCCCTTCTATGAGTTCTCATCCTCATCCATTTCTACCTCTGGGCATTGTCCAAATGTATCTTCAAATCTCCTCGTGTTGTTGAGGTATCTGATGAGGTGTGGTATGTTTCTTTGGACTGCTAAGATATGTTTGACCATCATAGCTTTCTCTGAGATGCCCATGGCATGTTGCATGGTTTTGCACTCATTTCAGTAAGCTAGGCATCAGATAAGGAAGTGGTGTGTGGATTCATTAGAGTGTGAGCATTTGGTGTATGTTAAAGAGATGGTGGTTGAGCCTGATGTGACTGGTTTGAAGCTACATCATGATGCTAGTGATTTTGCATGGTAAGGAAGTGGCCAATTTCCTGTACCAGCATGCAGTCTGTTGTGCAGATGCTGAGTCTATGTTTTGGAATCTAGAGAAGTGGGGTGACTTTCTCCAGGTTCTATCAGCTTGTTGTTTCTGCTTTGCCTAGAATTCCTGGAGTAGTGAAGTTTTGTTGATTGGTATTGGTTTTTGCAGTGGCACTGGTATATTCTGCTGCTCACTGACATTGCCTCATGCTGCCACCTTCACTTCTTCATCTGCTATTTCATTGCCTGCAATGCCTTAGTGCTCAGGGACCCATTGAATCTTGATCTTGATATCCAGATGTTGCAATAATAGCATGTCTATGTGTTAGGAATGTGCCAATTGATTGGGCTTGAGTGCACACATGGAGACTGACAGAGTGCATGGGAATCAATGAAGCTATTGGCAATGTCACCCTTGAGTTGAGGCCTAAGGATTTGGATTGACAGAATAGGGTTCCATTGGAGAAGTGAAGAGGAATATCCTTTGGAGAAGAATCTGATGGACAAGATAGAGAGAAGCTGAAGTGAGCACAAAGTGTAGATGGCTATCCAAGTTGATATTTGAACTGAGTAGTTACAGTGCTTGTACATGGTTTATATACTATTAGTAGTTACTTCTGAGTTGGGGTCCATTGGATTCTATTGTCAACTGTTCACTACCCTGTTGGGGGTCTAGATACTACAATATGAAATATGGATGTGAAATGATAATGGTAAAATGAAATTAATAGGTAATGGGAAATGGGCAGAGTCTGATGGAACTTGGTGATTGAATTTTAGGTTGGTCAATGTGAAACAGAGGCCAGCAGCATGCACATAATAACACCACTAGATGCTACTGTCAGCACAATGACTAAGTATCTATAGGGTACCAGAGAGAGGATTCTTGAAAAAAGCTATAGAGTATGAGGTATTGGTTTATAGCATCAATTTTCCTACAAATGAGGTTGGTGGATCCAAAAATCTATGAGGTATGAGGGAGTATGGGTTATTGGAGGTATGGATTATTAGAGAGTCAACTATACACACAATGTTTGTAAAAGAAAAATTAGTATGCAGAGAAGTATACAAATAAAACTTATTTTCATCAAATAACTCTCTGCCTTCTTCTATCAGCATTATATCATCCAACCTCACCTTTTTAAGAGTAACCTCACTCTTCTCACCACTGTCCACTATACTGTTTGACTTTACTTTTCTCTTTCTCTTTCTCTCCACTAGCACTGTTGCTTTCTTCTTACTCTTCTGAACTTCTCTCTACCTCTCCAGAGTGCCTACAGTGTCCTCTGAATCAATTTTCCCTTCTACTCCTGGATCATCTCCTACTGCTTCAGATGCTGCTGTGCTTCATGCCAGCCTCACTAGCTGCACACCATGTCTGATCAGACCTACACCCATCTCTGCCAACATTCTCCTGTGCATATATTCAATGTTCTCTATTAGTGTCCATATAGAATCAGCACAGTTGCACTCCTTCTTCTCTGCAGCCTCTCTTTCTATCCTTCTCCTTTTCTCAGCCTTTGCTAGCCTCTGTGATTTCTCCTTCAACCTCAATCTCTTTTGCTCCTGCTAGAGCAATTCTCTTTCAGCCTCCTTTCTTGCCTCTTGCATCAGCTTCTCCTGCTCCTTTCTTTTCTCTGTCACCTTCTTCAAAGCCTCCATCCTCTCTGCATGGCCATGCACTTGACCTTCATTCTCTCTTTCTTTTTGGCTTTTTCTTCTTCCTACAACTCATGCTGTTCCACAGCCTCTGCATATTTCTCTTTGGTTGCTAGCTGCTCCAGATGAAAAGCTTTCATATTGGCTTCATTGAGTTCCTCTGGAGTCAGGACAGCTACATATAGCTCTGGTGTCACAGAGAGTTGGTAGGTAGTGATCAATGATATCTGAGATAAAATATGGGGATGATAGTTGTAAAGGTTCAAGTTGTAAAGCTCTCACAGTTCTAAAATTTCTTCTATGTGCTTTTCACTGGCCATCAGAATCAGCACTCTTGAGAGCAAGAATACTAAGGGGAGAATGCTGTTATACACATGCTAGCAGTCTCTACTTCACATCAGCAACTTCTGCCAATAATCACATGTCCAACCTACAAGTTAGTGACAGTTTCCACTAGATCACACTTATCTTTATCATACTATTCTATTTGAATTACCTTCTAAGTATTTTATATCTTTATTTCATATCACTGTCTCTGACTCAGTAGTATTATCTAGTATCAGAACCCATTGAACACTGACTCAGAATTAGTTACTAGTATATGAGTTTCATACAATCATAGTAGATACTCAGTTCAAATATCAACTTAGATAGCCAATACTCTCTATGCTCACTTTTGAGTCCTCTGTTATCCAATAGACTCCACTCTGAAGGATATCTCTCATATCTCTCTCTGACAGACTCTTTTCTATTATTCTAATTTCTTGAGCTTTGACTGAAGAGTAACATTGCTAATAGCTTTGTTGATGCCCATGCATTCTGTCAGTTTCTGTACATGCATTCAACTCCACCTTTTGGCACAGTCTTAATGCTATTCTACCTTTTGAAAGTTTCATTATGGCTTGAATATTAGGCTCAGGCTGCATGTGATTAACTGACATGTGATAGACTGATGTGGCTTCATGCTTGAGCCATCTGTCAGAATTCAATGTGAGTCAATCGGATATGCTTCAAGGCTTTTTGTGATTAGCTTAAGAGTAGAATGAGAGTGTATAAACTTTAGCTCGAAGCTGAGGATTACCAGCATGAGCATTCCTACTTAAATACTGTACAGAGTTTGCTAATAATATCTCTTACTTATTGTGCATTTCTTGGTCCTTTGTGCTCTTGTTCTTGGGTGTTGTTATTGTATATAAAAGGCTGATTGTGTGTCATCAAGCAATGCTGTTGTATTGAAAGACAATGATGAATGGGGCTGTTGATTAAGCCTTGGTCTCATGATCCTTTTTAAGTGCTGGCTCTGACTAAGCATAAATAGGGGTTTTTAAAGGGTAAAAGAAAGAAAATTATAACATTACCCCCTCTTTAAGACTATCATCCTGATGGCTTAATTTAGAGATAATTCATAGTCACATATGGCCTCGTCAGCTGCTATTAACTTTTCATTTATCCACTGGTTGGATTCAGGTCTATAGCCTTTCTAACTGACCAGATAATCGACTGTGCTTGTCATGCTACCCTTTTTTGCCTTGACTTTTCATAGTTTGTAGTTGAAAACTTAATCGACTTTATAATGTTTTTCATTGTTGATGAGATCAGAGAGTGACAGTGGAGGTCATTCCTGGTTGGGAAAGGCTGGCTTAATGTAGAGCATTAATAAAGCCTCATTAAAAACATTATGGATCTTCCAGATTATAAGCAATCAGAGTTTATAAGCATTGGCTCCAACTTTTGCTGTTATTGTAAAAGGCCTCATGTGTTTGTCAGACAGTTTGCACTTCAGATGTGGGAGGTGAAGGTTGAACATGTCCAGCCAGACTTTGTTGTTTGGGGAGTAATTGTGTGCTAGTTGGCAATATTTATCATAATAAACCTTCATCACAGTAGCAGCTTTCTGAAGGGTGGCTTTTGTCTTGGTATGAATCTTTTTCATAATTGTGATGAAGTCTGTTGAGGCCAGTGTTGTTACTCGATGTCGTTTAATATGGGCAACATGTGGGTGTCACCCAAAGTTAACAAAGAATGGGGTTTTTTCAGTTGTGGAGTGTATGCAGTTGTTATATTGAAAGGTGGCTAAAGCCAACTATTCAGTTCAGTTGTCTTGCCAGTAGTTAATAAAGAGTCAGAGGTATTTTTCAATCTTCTGATTTGTGCATTCCATCTGTCCATCTGTCTGGGGATGATAGACAGTCAAGACATTTCATTTGATGTTTAGCAAGTGATAAAGATTATCCAAGAATTTAGATATAAATTGAAGTCTCCTGTCAGAGATGATAACTTGTGGCATGCCATACTTAGCATAGACCTCATCGCATAAGATCTTGGCTCACCCTTCAGATGTCAATTCTATTGAGCAGGTGATTGGAATGATCATTTTTGAAAATCGATCAACTATGATGATGATAGCATCATAGCTATTGCAGTCTGACAATCCAGTGATCATGTCCACAGAGATATGAGTCCATGGTGATGATGGGATCTCATTAGAGTATAGTGGTGTGGTGTGAGCCTGTGTTGAAGCTTTGCCTTGTTGGTAGACTTCACATGCCTTGATGTAAGTAGTGATATCATTCATCATTTTGGGCCACCAATATTCCTGCAGGATTAATTCCTTGGTTTTAGTGATTCCAGGATGGCCAGCAGTGATATGATCATGACAAGTGGTGATAATTTTGCCATATAGTTTCTGGTCATGAGAGATATAAATTCGTCTATCATAGCAGATCAACCCTCCTTCTTTCATCATTCTCTGCTTGTGATTAAGGGAGAGAGCCACTTGCTGATCCTATTTATGGCTGTCTCAAGTTGCACTCTTGATGTGTTTGTGAATCTCCTCCTCTGTTGGCATTATCATGGCACAGAAATATTCTGGTTGCAATAATGTCACCTGTTACACACATGCTGCCGGCCTCTGTGTCACCTCAACCAACCATGAATTCTATCATGCTACCCACCAGACTCCAGCCACTTCCCATTATCTACTAATTTCATTTCACCATTATCATTTCACATCTGTATTTCACATTGTAATACCTAGACCCTGAACTTGGTAGCGAATATTCACACCAGAACCCAATGGAACCCGACTTGGAATTAGCTACTATTAGTATATAAAGCCATGTATATCACTATAACTACTCAGTTCGAATATCAACTTGGATAAGCCACCCACACTTTGCACTCACTTCAACTCCTCACTACCTTGTCTGTCGGATTCCGCTCCAAAGGACATTCCAGTTCACTTCTCTGACGAATCTCTGTCCTGTCCATCCAGATCCTTGGGCTCCGACTCAAGGATGACATTGCCAATAGCTTTGTCGATGCCCACGCACTCCGCCGGACTTCATGAGTGCACCCAAGCCCACTCGATTGGCACATTCTTAACAGTATATTCGAACTCAAACCCTTGAGTCAAAAATTTTTATCATGTCCACCACATTTACCCAACCCACAGAAACTGATCCCGAACAAACTCAGCCTACCCATCCAAACATGTTTTCCATGGAAGACATTCCGGCCTCTGCCTCAAAGGAACAATCAGGCCTTTTCGGATCAGCCTCCAGTGGAGGACAACCTTCCCGTAGGGAAACCTACCATCACTCTAGCTTCACTGCCTGCCAACCTAATTATGATGATTCCCCTAACCCTTTCGACACCACCAGCATTCCAACCAATGGGGCCCGATAGGCCAGCCTGATGTATAGTGCCCGAACTGACCCCCCAATAAACCTCTTATCCCTGGGCAACATGCATGGGAACCCAGACAGCCCAGACTCAGAGGGCAGAGATGAAGACACTCCTACTCATACTCCCATCTGACGGGAATCAGGTGGCAATCCACCAAACCCTTTTTCAGGTGGACCAGGAGGACCAGGAGGACCAGGTGGTCCCAATGGCCCAAGCAGCTCCGATGGCCCTGCAGGAAGTAACAATCCAAACCAGCAGGATATGTTCCTAGAATTCATGAATCTGTTACAAGGAGTCTCTGCTTCCCTCAATAACCCTAAACCAGCCACCATCTGTACCAAGGTCAAGGAACCAGAACTATTTGATGGCTCTGACCCTCGCAAACTGAAGGCATTCATTATCTCCCTTTAGTTGAATTTCAATGACAGACCTACCACATTTGCAACAGATGCCAACAAGGTTAACTACGCCATTTCATTCCTGGCCAGCACTGTGCTTAACTGGTTCGAACCAGACATTCTTAACCCTAATCCGCGGAATCTACCAGCCTGGCAATTCTCCTATGCAGCTTTCCTAGATGAGCTTCATAGCAACTTTGGCCCCTTTGATACCATTGAAGATGCTGAAGATGCATTAGAACACCTTCGGATGCGTGATGGAGATCGGATCATGAAGTATATGGTCCAATTCAATCAGTATACTTCACAAATTGGGTATAGAGATAACTCCCTCCACCACGCCTTTTACCGTAGCCTCTGCACCCATATCAAGGATGACATGGCACACCATGGGAAGCCAAACAATCTTCGTGATATGCGCTTCCTTGCTCAAGAACTTGATGCTCGCTACTGGACCCGGAAGACTGAAATTGCCCATGAAAACCGGGACAACAAATCCCCTAACCCTAAATCCAAGGGGTCTAACATGTCTTCCTCAGACTCCAGCTCCACACCAAAATCTACCACCCCTAAGTCCTATGCTGACAAGCTAGGCAAAGATGGCTGTCTTACTCAGGAAGAAAAAGACCGCTGGCACCAGAACAACCTTTGCATGTTCTGTGGAGCCAAACACAAGACCGAGGACTGCAACAAGCAGAAGGCAGCAGCCTCTGCCAAGGGTCGTGCAGCAGAAGTTGACACTGCTCCCGTGGAACCAGCCCTGATGGAGTCGGAAAACTAGAAAGCAATCCTGTTCCCTCCGTGTGAGTTCAGAGTTGCATTGACTCTATTCGCACACCGGAGGTCATCACTCTCAATGCAACATCCCTTTCCAATCACTCCTTCCACATTCCCCTCTCAGCAGAATTGCTGACTACTATGGAACCTGATGGTTCCCCAACTTGTATCATTCTACGTTTTCTTGCTCTTATTGATTCTGGCTCTAGCCACTGCTTTGTTGACACTAAGTATGTAGCTGCCAATGAAATCCCCATTAAAACTATCCCTAGTGTGCAACTTTGATTATTTGATGGCTCCATTGGGAGCTGTATATCTCAAATCACAACCATCCCCATCTGTTTTCCATCCGAAGACATCTTCCCCATTGACTTTTATGTCACTCCTCTGGATTCGTCTTGCAATCTTGTCCTAGGATACAACTGGCTCTCCCGCTACAATCCACTGATTGACTGGGCTGAGAACAGTATCATTTTCCATTCAAGCTACCAGAACCCCACTCCAACCAATTCCGCAGCCTCCACCGCATCCCAGGGACTTCCATGCCCACAGGACAACAGTCCACCCCTTTCCAAGCCTTCCAGCTCAATTTTGGGACTTCTGTGCCCACCAGACTCTATCAGTCCAACTTCCGGGGCTTCACCCCATTCCAAGTCCACATCGGGTAGCTGGCAGACTTCATTCTCATATGAACCCATCTATTCCTATCCTTCCTCAGAATCTTTTACTATGAAAGCACACCCAAAGATCTCTATCATATCCACTGCCGCATTCATCTAAGCCAGTGCAGAAGAAGGCACCCAGCAGTTCACACTGCAGCCTTCTTTGCCTAATATTAGAGCCAAAGCTGCATCTGCAGAACCGGCAGATCTTTCATCAGTGCCAGTAGAGTACCACGATTTTGCAGATGTCTTCAGCGATACCCTCTCTGAAAAACTACCTGAATACAGACCGTATGACCTCAAAATCAACCTTGAGAAAGAGACATCTCCACCACTTGGACCCATTTATTCTCTCTCAGAATCTGAACTCAAAGCCCTACAAGAGTTTATTGATGATAATCTGCACAATGGGTTCATTACTCCATCCCACTCTCCACACAGAGCTCCAGTTCTATTCATCAAGAAAAAGACTGGTGAACTCCGACTTTGCATCGACTACCATGGCCTAAACAAAATCTCCAAGAAAGATCGCTACCCTCTTCCCCTCATTTCTGATCTCCTCGACTCCGCCTGCTCCGTGCGCATCTACACCAAGCTTGACCTTCGGCATGCCTACTATCTTGTTCACATAGCTAAGAGGGACGAATGGAAAACAGCCTTCCGGACCTGTTACAGTTCCTTTGAATGGCATATCATGCCCTTTGGCCTCACAAATGCTCCAGCAGCATTCCAACAATTTGTGAATGATATATTCTCAGACATGCTCGACATATCAGTAGTAGTCTATCTCGACGACATCCTCATATATTCTGACAATCCAGAAGATCACCAGAAACATGTTCTTGAGGTCCTACGCAGGCTTAGAGCTAATGGACTCTACTGCAAGGGTTCCAAATGCAAATTCAACCGGGACTCCGTGGAGTACCTAGGCTACATCCTATCACCTGAAGGACTTCGCATGTCTGAAGAAAAGGTCAAGGCAATTGTTGACTGGCTGGTGCCGTGAAAAGTCAAGGATATCCAATTCTTCCTCGGCTTTGCCAACTTCTACCGTTGCTTCATACATGGATATAGTGACATCGTCATCCCCCTTACACGACTCACCTGCAAGGGAACTCTATGGAAATTTGATGACAAATGCTTGGCTGCCTTCAATGAATTGAAACAAGCCTTTACACATGCTCCCATCCTTACTCACTGAGTTCCCGATCGAAAGATAGTGGTGGAAACGGACACCTCCGATTACGCCATCACAGCTATCCTCTCCATCTACCTCGAAGATGGCGAAATTCACCTGATTGCATTCTGCTCCCAGAGCCTCCACAATGCCGAACTCAACTACGACACCCATGACAAGGAGCTCCTGGCCATTTTCGAAGCTTTTAAACATTGGCGGCACTACCTTGAAGGCTCCGTGGACTCCATCGATGTCGTAACAGACCACAAAAACCTTGAATACTTCACCACCACTAAAATTCTAACCCGCCGACAAGTCTGCTGGTCTGAATACCTATCCCAGTTCAACCTAGTAATTCGTTTCTGCCCTGGAAAACTTGGTGGAAAACCGGATGTGCTCACTAGATGATGGGACATCTACCCTAAAGAGGGGGATAGCCAATATGCCCAAGTCAACCCCCACAATTTCCGACCCGTGTTCACCCAAGAACAACTTTTGGCATCACTCTGTGCAACCTACCTTGAAGGCCCTACCCTCTGAGCCAGCACCATCATGGACATTGACAAGCTCCACATCGATATCAAATAAGCACAATGTTCTGACCCTATGTCCTCTGACGGCCTCCGCCAGACTAAGGCCACTTCAGAATCCTCCCCCTCTCAGTGGACCATTGATGAATCAGACATCCTCTGCTTTAAAGATTGCATCTATGTACCAGAGTCTGGAGATCTCCATCTCCGTATACTACAGAACAATCATGATCACATCTTGGCAGGCCACTTTGATTAAAACCGGACATTGGAACTAGTCTGGCAGAACTATATCTGGCTAAAGATGTGCGAATACGTCCGACACTATGTTAAGTCCTGCACAGTTTGTGGGTGCAATAAGGCACCTAGACACCATCCCTATGGGTTACTCAAACCTCTGCCAGTTCCCGAATGGCCATGGGATTCCATTTCCATGGACTTCATTAAACAACTACCAGACTCCAATGGATTTACCGCTATCTTAGTAGTCATAGACCGAGCTAGCAAGCAAGCCATCTTCATTCCCACTCATGATGCCATCAACTCTGTAGAGCTAGCCTAACTTTTCCTTATCCATGTATTCTCCAAACATGGGGTACCCAGTCATATCACATCTGACTGTGGCTCCAAATTCGTCTCTCAATTTACTCGTGCCTTAGCTGTGGCCTTTGACATGGAACTCCACCTCACCTCTGGTTACCATCTGGAGGCCGATGGACAAATGGAACGAGCAAACCAAACCCTGGAACAATACATCCGCATCTACTGCTCCTACCAGCAGGACAACTGGGACACCCTCTTACCCATTGCTGAATTTGCCTACAACAATGTCCCTAACGCGTCCACTGGAATCTCTCCATTTTTTGCTAACAAGGGTTATCACCCCAACATCACTGTTCACCCTGAAAGGGATATCGCCTCCGCCCAGGCCCGAGATTTCGCAGTCAACCTTGACAAACTCCATCAATTACTGAAGGATGAAATTTCTGAAGCTCAGTCTCGCTACAAGACCCAAGCAGACAAACATCAGATTCCAGCACCTCTGTTCACAGTAGGGGACAAGGCCTACCTCAGCTCCAAACATATCAAAACCACCTGCCCGACCAGAAAATTTTCAGAGAAATACCTTGGTCCTTTCGAAATCATAGCCCAACCTGGTACCCACTCCTTTACCCTGAGGCTTCCACTGGATCTCTGGTCCATTCACCCCATCTTCCATGTGTCACAATTGGAACCCATAGAAGAAAACACCATTCCTAACCGAATCCAACCACCACCGCCTCCAGTCAAAGTTGATGGAGAAGAACATTTTGAAATAGCCTAAATCCTCAACTCTAAACTGGACCGCCAGTTCCACTGCCCACTGCTGTACAAAATCCAGTGGCTAGGATACAAAGGTACCAACGAAGAGTTTGCTTGGTTACCAGCCTCCGAGTTCTCCGCCGACAAATTTATTGAAGAATTCCATCATCGATACCCAGGCAAACCAGGACCCTTATCCAAAGTCATTCAAATATCCCATTCCTAATACAATGCTACTCTGGACACCACCAGCCTCCACCTTACCATTTCAATCACTTTTACACTTTCAAAATCGAAATCTTGTATTTACATTTCTTTTCTCCACTACCAACATCTGACGCTCTTTTTATATACATTTCATACAAAAGATTTTACAAAGAAGCGGAACCCGATGGGCCTGCATTGGAACCCAAACTCTCCCCCTGCTCCTTCAACTCCTCTATATTCTTGTCCAGCCCCTTCAACATCACCTCCTGAAGATCCTCCACCTCCTGATCCCTCTCATCCTTGAAAATCAGTCAGGCCTTCTTCCAGGCCTCCACCTTGGACTCTGAAAACAGCTCCAAAGGAGATGACATATCATCGGAACCATAGTCATCTTGAAGACCTGCCACAGTACCATGAACATCCACCACCTCATCCGCCAACTCATCCATGCAACGCATCAACTTGCATATCAATTTTGAAAGTTGGTGGAGACTGGCGGAGACCTCCACACTGCTGATCACCTCACTCGCAGTGACGCCCTTGTTGAACGAACAGGCAGTTTTCTTGACCTTGCAGCGAGAGCAAGTCAGCCCTCGACCAGCACCTTCGGTTACCAGTCATGCATAACACCATGCACCATCTTGACGACAATGCACACAACTCCCTGAAAACAAAAGCTAAGTTAAGCCATGGAAGAAAACCAAGACACTTACTTTCACTATCCAACAATTCTTCGTCCGCTGCTGGCCCTGCCACTTCCAACTTCACCTGCTTTTTGGGGCTAACAATCGCCTCTGTCTCACTGTCATCCACTATGCCCCTCGACCTGAACTTGTGTTTACATCCCTTCTCTGCTGGAACCGCTGCCCTTCTCTTCCCCTCCCACACCCTCTTCCTCTTCTCCAGGGTCCCTTTGGATTCCTCAGACTCATCATCCCCCTCAGTTCCCTTCACCTGCTCATCATCGGACTCCAGAGGCATATGGTGAGTCACCTTCTTGAAGCGAAGACCGGGGCCAGGACCATACCGTTCCACCAAAACTTGATGCAGCCGAAAATCAGTGGCCTCTGCAGGGGTCATCAGCAATCCATTCTCCATAACCATCCCCTCTGGCTCTACCTCCTCAGCCTCAGCCCTCGCTGCTGCCTCTGCAGCCTCCCTCTCTGCAGCCTCCCTCTCCTCAGCCACCCTCTGAGCCACCTCTCTCAATGCCTCCTCTGCCTCCTTAGCCCGCCTCTCCATAGCTTGCCGAACCTCCTCTCTCTTCCTCTCTAATTCCTCCTTCTGCTCCTTTTTCCACGCCTCCCAGACCACACGGTCTGCCCAGACCTTTTCCTCCCGCTCTTGCTCCCTTTGCCATTCCAAATGACTCTCCATGGCCTCCGCATATTCTTCCTCCGCGGCCTCCCATTCTAGACAAAACAATTCCTTGGCCTCTTCAGGGCCATCAGGGGTGGATCCCCTCACCAGAGGCTTAGGAGTGCATGAGCGACAACATAGGCGATGATGGTGGTTTCAGATCAAGATACAAAACTCCCATGGCCACCAACAATCCTCCATGTGGCCCCACCAGCCATTGGGATCAGCGCTCTTGAGGGCAAGAATGCTAAGGGGAGGATACTGTTACGCATATGCCACTGGCCTCCATGTCATCTCAACCAACCATGAATTCTATCATGCTACCCACCAGACTCCGGCCGCTTCCCATTACCTACTAATTTCATTTCACCATTATCATTTCACATCTGTATTTCATATTGTAATACCTAGACCCTGAACTCGGTAGCGAATATTCACACCGGAACCCAATGGAACTCGACTCGGAATTAGCTACCATTAGTATATAAAGCCATGTATATCACTGTAACTACTCAGTTCGAATATCAACTTGGATAAGCCACCCACACTTTGCACTCACTTCAACTCCTCACTACCTCATCCGTCGGATTCTGCTCCGAAGGACATTCCGGTTCACTTCTCTGACAAATCTCCATCCTGTCCATTCAGATCCTTGGGCCCCAACTCAAGGGTGACATTGCCAATAGCTTTGTCGATGCCCACGCACTCTGCTGGACTCTGCGAGTGCACCCAAGCCCACTCAATTGGCACATTCTTAACATCACCCTCTCATTGTTGGTTCCTCCTTGATCATGGTTGGCTTGTCAACTCAGGAGGTCTGCCTTTTTGTTTGCTGTCTCCACCTTGTGGTGCAGAGTGTATTGGTATTGGCTGAGTTTTGTAACTCATCTTGCTTGTTGGTAATTAAGTTTCTGTGGTTGCCAGAAATATCAGAGATTTTAGTGATCAGTTCAAATTTCAAAAACTTCAATGGCTCCAATGAGGTAATGTTGCCACTCTTCCAATGTGAGCATAATTGTGAGAAGCTTCTTATTATAGATCTCATAATTTCACTCAGTTATCATGAGTGTCTTGGACAGAAATGCGATAAGGCACCATTTCTTATTCTGTTCTTGGGATATGTTAAGAATGTGCCAATCGAGTAGGCTTGAGTGCATGTACAGAGTCTGATGGAGTGCATGGGTATTGACAAAGCTATTAGCAATGTCACCTTTGAGTCAGAGCCCAAGGATCTGGATGGATAGAATAGAGTTCTATCAGAGAAGCGAAACAGGAATATCCTTCAGAGTGGAGTCTGACAGACAAGGTAGGGAGGATTTGAAGTGAGTGCAAAGTGTAGATGGCTTATCCAAGTTGATATTCGAACTGAGTAGTTATGGTGATATACATAGCTTTATATACTAATAGTAGCTAATTCTGAGTCAGATTCTATTAGGTTCTAGTGTCAATATTTGCTACCAAGTTCAGGGTCTAGATATTACAATGTGAAATATGGATGTGAAATGATAATGGTGAAATGAAATTAGTAGGTAATAAGAAGTGGCCAGAGTCTGGTGGATAGTGTGATTGAATTCGTGGTTGGTTGGAGTGACATGGAGGCCGGCAGCATGTGCATAACAGTATTCTCCCCTTAGCATTCTTGCCCTCAAAAGTACAGATCTCAATGGCCAGTAGGGCCATATAGAAGATTGTTGGTGGCTGTAGGAGTTTTGTATCTTGATCTGAAACCACCATCATCACCTATATCATCACTCACTACATATTGTTGCTCATACACTCCTGAGCCTCTGGTGAGGGGATCCACTCCCAATGGCTCTGAAGAGGCCAAGGAACTGTTTTGTCTAGAATGAGAGGCCATGGAGGAAGAGTATGTGGAGGCCATGGAGAGTCATTTGGAATGGCAAAAGGAGCAAGAGCAGGAGGAAAAGGTTTAGGTGGACCATGTGGCCTGAGAGGCACAGAAAAAGGAGCAGAAGGAGGAATTGGCAAGAAAGAGGGAGGAGGTTTAGCAAGCCATAGAGAGGTGGGCTAAAGAGACAGAGGAGGTGTTGAGAGAGGTGGCTTGGAGAGAGGCTGAGGAGAGAGAGACCATGGAGGCAGTGGTGAGGGCTGAGGCTGAAGAGATAGAGTTGGAGGGGATGGTTATAGAGGATGGGTTGCTGATGACACTTGTGGAGGCTGTTGATTTTTGGCTGCATCAAGTGTTGGCAGAATGGTATGGTCCTAGCCCTGGTCTTCACTTTAAGAAGGTGACTCACCATATGCCTCTGGAATCTGATGATGAGCAGATGAAGGGGACTGAGAGAGACAATGAGTCTAAGAAATCTGAGGAGATCCTGAAGAGAAGAAAGAGGGTGCAGGAGGGGAAGAGGAGGGCAGTGGGTCTGGTGGAGAAGGGCCATAAATGCAAGTTCAGGTTGAGGAGCATAGTGGATGACAATGAGACAGAGGTGATTGTTAGCCCTAAAAAGTGGGTGAAGTTGGAAGTGACAAGACCGGTGGAGGGTGAAAAATTGTTGGATGGTGAAAGTAAGTGTCTTGGTTTTTTTTTATGGCTTCACTTAGCTTTTGTTTTCAGAGAGTTATATGCATTATTGTCAAGATAGTGCATAGTGTTATGTATGACTGATAACCAGAGGTGCCGGTTGAGGGTGGACTTGCTCTCACTGCAAGATCAAGAAAACTGCCTGTTCATTCAACAAGGGCATCACAGTGAGTGAAGTGATCAGCAGTGTGGAGGTCTCTGCCGGTCTCTACCAGCTTTCGAAGTTAATCTGCAAGTTGATGTGTCATGTGGATGAGTTGGCAGATGAGATGGCGGATGTCTGTGGTACTGTAGTGGGTCTCCAGGATGACTACAGGTCAGATGATATGTCATCTTCTTTAGAGTTGTTTTTGAAGTCTGAGTTGAAGGCCTAGAAGAAGGCTCATCTGTTTTTTAGGAATGAGAAGGATCAGAAGGTGGAAGATCTGTGGGAGGCAATGTTGAAGAGACTAGATGAGGATATAGAGGAGTTGAAGAGGCAGAGAGAGAGTTCTAGTTCTGGTGCAGGTCCATCAGATTCTGCTTTCTTGTAGAGCTTTTGTATGAAATGTATATAGAAAAGGCATTGGATGTTGATAGTGGAGAAGAAAAAAATGTAGATATAAGTTTTTGACTTATGAAAGTGTAAGAGAGGTGATTGAAATGATATTTGGTTGGTAGAATTGAAATAGTAGAGTGAGGCTCTGGTGGCATCCAGAGCAGTTTTGTATCAAGAATGGAATGATTGAGTGACTTTGGATAAGAGTCCTGATTTGCCTGGGTATCAATGGTGGAATTCTTCAATAAATTCATCAGCAGAGAACTCGGAGGCTGGTAACTAAGCAAACTCTTCATTAGTACCTTCATAGCCTAGCCACTGGATTTTGTATAGCAGTGGGCAGCAGAACCGGCAGTCCAGTTTAGAGTCAAGGATTTGGACTATTTTGAAATGTTCTTCTCCATCGACTTCGACTGGAGGCAGTGGCAGTTGGATTCAGTTAGAAATGGTGTTTTCTTCTATGGGTTCCAATTGTGACACATAGAAGACAGAGTGAATAGACCAGAGATCTGGCAGAAGCCTCAGGGTAAAGGAGTGGGTATCAGGTTGGGCTATGATTTTGAAAGGGCCAAGATATTTCTCTGAGAATTTTCTGATCAGGCAGATGGTTTTGATATGTTTGGAGCTGAGGTAGACCTTGTCTCTCACTGTGAACAGGGGTGTCAGGATCCAATGCTTGTCTGCTTGGATCTTATAGTGAGACTGAGCTTCGAAAATTTCATTCTTCAGTAATTGATGGAGTTCGTTCAGGTCGACTGCAAAGTCTCAGGCCCAGGCAGAGATGATGTCTCTTTTAGGGTAAATGGTGATGTTGGAGTGGTAACTCTTGTTAGCAAAAAATGGAGAAATTCTGATGGATGCATTAGAGGCATTGTTGTAGGCAAATTCAGCAATGGGTAGGAGGGTGTCTCAGTTGTTCTGTTGGTAGAAGCAGTAGATGCAGATGTATTATTCCAGAGTTTGGTTTACTCATTCAGTTTGGCTGTTGGCCTCTGAATAATAACTAGAGATAAGGTGGAGTTCCATGTCAAGGGCCACAGCTAAGGCATGAGTAAATTGGGAGATGAATTCAGAGCCATGATCAGATGTGATGTGACTGAGTACTCCATGTTTGGAGAATACATAGATAAGAAAAAGTTGGATGAGCTCCACAGAATTGATGGTGTCATGAGTGGGAATGAAGATGGCTTGCTTGCTAGCTTGGTCTATGACTACTAGGATGGTAGTAAATCCATTGAAGTCCAGTAGTTGTTCAATGAAGTCTATGGAAATAGAATCTCATGGCTGTTCAGGAACTGGCAGAGGTTTGAGTAACCCATAGAGGCAGTGTCTGGATGCCTTATTGCATCCACAAACTGTGCAGGACTTAACATAGTGTTAGACATATTCATGCATCTTTGGCCAGGTGTAGTTTCACCAGACTAGTTCTAATGTCTGGTTTTGACTAAAGTGGCCTGCCAAGATGTGGTTATGATTGTTCTATAGTATACAGAGATGGAGATCATCAGAGTCTGGGATATAGATGTGGCCTTCAAAGTGAAGGATGTTAGATTCATCAATGGACCATTAAGAGAGAGAGGATTCAGAAGTGGCCTTGGCATGGTGGAGGCCATTGGAGGACATAGGGTCAGAGGATTGTGCTTGTTAGATATCGATGTGGAGCTTGTCAATGTCCATAATAGTGCTGGCTCAGAGGATAGGGCCTTCGAAGTAGGTTGCATGGAGTGACATGGAAAGTTGTTTTTGGGTGAACACAGGTTAGAAATTGTGGAGATTGACTTGGGCATATTGGCTATTCCTCTCTTTAGGGTAGACATCTCATTGTCTAGTGAGTGCATCTGGTTTTTCACTAAGTTTTCTAGGGCAGAAACAAATTACTAAGTTGAACTGAGATAGATATTCAGACCAGCAGACTTGTCAGTGGATTAGAATCTTAGTGGTGGCAAAGTATTCAAGATTCTTGTAGTCTGTTACAACATCAATGGAGTCCATGGAGCCTTCAAGGTAGTGCTGCCAATGTTTGAAGGCTTCAAAAATGGCCAGGAGCTCCTTGTCATGGGTGTCATAGTTGAGTTTGGCATTGTAGAGGCTCTGAGAGCAGAACATGATCAGGTGAATTTTGCTATCTTCGAGATAGATAGAGAGGATAGCTGTGATGGCATAGTCAGAGGCTTCAGTTTCTATCACTATCTTTCAATCGGGAACCCAGTGAGTAAGGATGAGAGCATGTGTAAAGGCCTCTTTTAATTCATTGAAGGCAGTTAAGCATTTGTTGTCAAATTTCCATGGAGTTCTCTTGCAGGTGAGTCATGTAAAGGGGATGACGATGTTGCTATATCTATATATGAAGTGATGGTAGAAGTTGGCAAAGCCAAGAAAGGATTGGATGTCTTTGACTGTTATGATTTTTCCTATTTCCTTTCTATTTTCTTTTTCTTTTCCTTGGAAACCTCTATCCTTGCTTAGTCAGCCAGCACTTAGGACTATGGGAAAGCTTAGCTCAGCAGCCCAGTCAGTCAATCTCCTATGGCGCTGCTGTGTGCTGTGAAGGGAGAGACAATGACCCTTTTGTCCTACGACTGTGGCACAGCAGTAACAGCACAACAACAAGACAATAGCTTTCCAGCGCTTAGGACCATGGGAAAGCTTAGCTCAACAGCCCAGTCGGTCAATCTCCTATGGCGCTGCTGTGTGCTGTGAAGGGAGAGACAATGACCCTTTTGTTCTACAACTGCGGCGCAGCAGTAACAGCATACAGCAAGACAATAGTTTTTGTGGAGAGACTGGCAACAGCAGGGGAAACGGCACACCCAAGACAACAGCTTTTATTTATAGCAAACAGTATTTAAGTAGCTTAGTTCTCGCTGTAATACCTCAGTCTCAAACTAAAGTTTATACACTACCATCTTATCTTGAGCTCAGCTAATTGCAAAGAGCCTTAAACCACACAACACCAGTCGCACACATGTGAACTCGGTCGGACATACTCAAAGTGTGAGGTACTGAACCGTTTATCACGTGCTTCTAGTCCCATGGGATTTGGGTCTAACAATTAGTTCGAGACTCTGGCATCCCTTTCTCAAGCCCAACTGTGCTGAGAAACCGAATGCCCATCGCACTTAATCCCTCTAACCCAAACTTCACTCACGAGTTTTTTAAACTCTTCATAGCTATTATCAGAATTCTGGTCGGTCTATTGGTGCTCATACAGCTGTGCCATAGACACCAATCAATCATCGCCTGGTCTATCCATCACTATCACGAATTTCAATGCATTCATATCATTCTACGAAATGTTACACCAGATCTTCCTCTTCACGACATCCCTGCTTCTGCTTGACCCTCGACATCCCAACAGCCTGACCAGCCAGAAGGAGTCGACCTCGAAGACGTCTCTGGGAGAATGTCTTCAGAGCACCCGACGGAAGAAGAGGAACAGCCCCAACAGCACACATACCCCCCTTGACCCCTGCTGGCAGTCATTCGGGACTCAGGAAACCCTTGGGCAACAGGGTTCCGATGTCCCAGATCAAATGTCACCATCCCCTCCCCCCATCGTAGCATCCGAGCAACAAGGATGCCAACCCCTGTCTCTGGCACCGGCATTGGGTGCCATGCCAGAGACTCCTTGGACAGCTCACAGATGGCTCGTGGGACCAGTACTAGGACATGGGGATCCCATCATACAATGTCAGTATGAGAGAATGGCACTGACAACAGAACAGAGGTCAACCGGCTGGAACAGCGGCCTATCAGAAACTTCGCCAGAGATTTCGCCAATCAAGCAAGAAGTGACAATGAAATCTACAGGGAGAACGACCTCTTCAGGAGGTATCTCCAAGCATGAGAGGCAGAACAGTGAAGGAGAGAGGCCGACAGTTCCGGTGCCACCACTATGGTTGACACCAGCACCATCGACTCCCACCTCCGATACCCCACCTCCTCCTACACCGAATCAGACCCATGGGCGGCGCCTGTCGACGAAGTCATCTATGATGATGGCCACCCATTATCATATGGAACAGACACCATTGCAGACACCAACAGCATTCCGATCAACGGAAACGAAATATCGGCAGATCAGGGATCGATCAGAGGGGACAGCCAGCACATCGACCCCACAGGAGACCTTAAATGGTTTCTTGATGGACCGGTCGCTGCTCTCTTCCTTCAACCTCGATTTTACCAGAACTTCCATTGATATAGCTGAGCAATGGCGACGAACACAGCAGAGGGAGAGGCTGAGCAGGAGCAACAGTGGCCTGGGTGGGAGCCTTCTCCTCGCCCTGGCCCAGAAGACACTGGACCCAGTACCCAACCCCAGACCCACCGAGCCGACGATATACGACCTGACTGACATTCCCCTCCTCAGAGGGGAAATGCTGGACCAGGACGGCAATGCAGACAACGAGGCCAAGGAGGGGGATTCAATTGTGGGGGTCGGGGACCCTCACTTTAAATCCGAAGAAAGTTGTGAAAGACAAACGGCAGATAGAGCAGGAGCAGAGGGGGATGACCTCTGGTTGAGGTCATCTTCAAGTCAAAGGTATCCTCTTGCCGATGACGTCGGGCGAGAGGAAATTTCACCATATGCGGCCCCAGGATGGGCCATTTTTAAATATAACCGACAATTTTTGCACTATCAGATGGGGCCAACACAGCCATACAAGCTGAGGAACGACAAAAGGATGGCAGACAAGCTATAGATGCTGAATGAATTACCCTCAAACTCAGCATCCACAGCACCGACAATCTGAATGGCACCATCTCAGCACTCGCATAACACTTGCACCATCCCCGGCATGGCATCTCGGCTTGATAGAAGCCGATCCCAGACAGTTCGGCAACATCTAAGGCCAAGGAAGTTGCCGACAGTCCCACAATTACCTGCTGAGCAGCCACCGCCATACACAGAAAGCAGTAGCCTGGTCGAAGGGTGGGCATGACCACCTGATGGCAGGATCCCGACCCCGACAACCACCGCTACTGGACCACTCCAAACAGAACCAGCCGTTCATGAAATCTACAGGCAACAGATGAAGGAACACAAGTTGGCTGGAAAAACAGCCCTAGCCTACTTCACAGAACTGGAACGACTGGCCACACTTGCTGGAGTATGGGATGACATCACTGATACTGGATACATGGTTAAATGTATCAAGGAGGGATTACCACCCATTTATCTCTCAACAATCTTCGACAAGGAATGGTATACCCCGAAAGGTTACGATAAATGGAAGGGCCGAACTATCGAGATATACAAAGAATGACAATGATAAAGGGCTGAGGCAATTGCCTTAGCATATGGACACACGATCCAGGAACCAGCAAATATCGAAGACATCAGTCTTCTCGGAAAAAAGGCAAGAAGTTCCAACAGGACCTGAGAGGGTCACATGGCATGAAGCCCTGCGCAGACAAGGAATCACCACACCCGGAAGAATATTCGGATGGAAATTGCTAGACAGCATTGACCGAGTCCCGAAACTCGGCCATGAACTAAATTAACAAACTAATACCTTTTTCTTTTTCCCTATAGTAACCACTATAAACAACGCATACTTTATTTGATAAACTAATAACTGTCTAGGGACGGACCCATATCGAAACCCACTCTTCGAATGAGACGAACATTGTTCGAACCGACGGGACATAGGGCACTGGTACCAGAAGGGACTAAACCTAATAAGGAAATATGAACAAATTCCTCAAGGCCGAGGAACAATCTCCATATCAGGAATTGGCAAAAACCTCAGATCACAATGAAGGAACTACAACCACTTACAGGATTGATTAACTTCTACCGACAGATCATTCGACAGCATCAAATGACACCGCCAGACTCAGAAATTCCCCAAGGGAACAGGGAATTCCTGAACAAGGCACCACGAACAGTACCTCAGATAGAATCTTGCCTAAACCAAGACAGGATGGAGAAATTGACCCCAGAGAAGTCAGTATTCTCACAGAACAACATGACAAAACAAACACTGGTATATTGAAGGCACTCAATGACACACTCCTCGCCATAAAAATCGCACTCGCAGAGCAACGACTTTATCTCATTAGAGCAAATCACAGGGACGCTGAAACAGGGAGGAGACGGCAAGAAAAGCTATGTCCTCCAACCAGAACGGTTCCATGATGGAATCATGGAAACAAGATACATAATTGTATCAGGAATGATCCAATGCACTGGATCAAAAGAATGGATTCATATCCCAAGGGATCACCTCCCGGATTGATTGACTTCTACAGGCGGATCATTCATCAGCATGATCTGACCAAAGGCACAACTAGACTGGAAAATTCCCCAAGGAAACGGGGAATTTCCAAGGATGAGATTTTCCAAACTCTTTGCCATAGTACTCACACTCTCAGAGTGATGACACTATCTCATTGGAGAACTGACGATCTCAGATGATCCAACGGATCAACGAAAAAGTGGCAACACTCAACAACGAGCAAGGGCACAAAGGGACATCATGGAGATGTCACAACTACAGAACGCTTCCATGATGGGATCATGGAAACAAGATATATATATATCAGGAACGCCACTATGGGTCCAAGGCACCAGATCCCAGAACCCTTCCAACAGATGGCAGGGAAATTGATCCATGACGGATCAGCACCAAAGGAATCAGTCTTGACAAGATATTGATGGTCCATAGATCATAATATCATCCGATATGTCAAGAATTATGAGGAGCGATGACATGACAAGAGAAGTCATAATGCTCCAACGAGAACACCTCCATGACAGTGAATGTCTATGGAAAAGGATACACTAACATATCAAGAACAGATCCAAGGTACCAGATCAAACCACAACCCAGCACAAATACTGGACATAATCACAAGGTCTCTTCATCACCAGAGAACCACACCTACTGCTTCCCGAAGACACCATCGATGACATATCACAATCATCGTCAATCGCTTCTCGAAGCCTATTACTCGATCATACGATCAACAGAAGCAACATCAATAATACGAAGGAGGTCATCTTCAAATATTATCCCTGAACAAATACGTTGACCTACATCAGCAGAAGACATGTTACTACAGACAATGAAGATGACTCTGTCCAAAAACAGACCAACCAACTAACGATGAGGAAATGTTACAGGAGACCAATAACGACATACCTGTAACGAAGCAAACTACGAATGGTGGGGACATACAGCGAAGAGCAATGACCGACCATGGGTCCAGCAGATCGGCCATCTGCGAACAGCAGAATGGAGTATATCTACACAGATATACAACAACCAACCTTGCTCAAGGAGCAATCCCATCCAAAACCAGCCTCGCCAATGACGAACGGATCCAGCAGATCAGCCACCTCCTGCCTCCACCAATAACAAAGTTTGGTTGGATACAACGGCAGATGGAGCAGGAGCAGGACCATTCAAAGTGATCGCCAAAAATCAGCAATTCCGCATACAAGTTGGGAATCCCACCAACTTGGAACGTCCATAACATCTTCAACAAGACCTTATTGACACCATATATAGCACCAGCTTTTCCAAACCAAAACTGTTGACTACCTAGTCAGCTGGAAAGGCTATGATCCAGAATCAAACCAATGGGTCAATGAAAAATATATGGATGCCGAAGAAGCAACTCACAACTATGAACAACAAATCAATAGAGTCGACCACAGAGGGGTCAGGATCAATATTATCCCAGAGGAATACGTCGACCTGCGGTCAGCAGAGGACATGTTTGAGAGGATGATGAAGATGACTCTTCGACAGACAAGCCAGAAATGGTCGGGACATACAGCGAAAAGCAATGTCCCCCATCTGATGGATCTACAGACAGCCTCTGACAGATCGAAAAGTCACAACATAACAACAGGCACCGCTCTCGCAGTTCGAGATTCTGCAACAAACAACAAGCGGCCAAAGTCTTTATGAACCTGCAAACTGGTGAACGGGTCCAGCAGATCAGCCATCTCCTTCCAAGAAGAGAGAACTACTCTAACTTAACCATCGGAATGATGGTCTTAAGAAGGGGGTAATGTTACGATTTTTCCTATTTCCTTTCTATTTTCTTTTTCTTTTCCTTGGAAACCCCTATCCTTGCTTAGTCAGCCAGTGCTTAGGACTGTGGGAAAGCTTAGCTCAGCAGCCCAGTCGGACAATCTCCTATGGTGCTGCTGTATGCTGTGAAGGGAGAGACAATGACCCTTTTGTCCTACGACTGTGGCACAGCAGTAACAGCACAACAACAAGACAATAGCTTTCCAGTGCTTAGGACCATGGGAAAGCTTAGCTCAACAGCCCAGTCGGTCAATCTCCTATGGCGCTGCTGTGTGCTGTGAAGGGAGAGACAATGACCCTTTTGTTCTACAACTGCAGCACAGCAGTAACAGCACACAGCAAGACAATAGTTTTTGTGGAGAGACTGGCAACAGCAGGGGAAACGGCACACCCAAGACAACAGCTTTTATTTATAGCAAACAGTATTTAAGTAGCTTAGTTCTCGCTGTAATACCCCAGTCTCGAACTAAAGTTTATACACTACCATCTTATCTTGAGCTCAGCTAATTGCAAAGAGCCTTGAACCACACAACACCAGTCGCACACATGTGAACTTGGTCAGACATACCCGAAGTGTGAGGTACCGAACTG
Organism: Guyanagaster necrorhizus; assembly: GCF_019112545.1. Taxonomy (NCBI): domain Eukaryota; kingdom Fungi; phylum Basidiomycota; class Agaricomycetes; order Agaricales; family Physalacriaceae; genus Guyanagaster; species Guyanagaster necrorhizus. The sequence continues at coordinate 109,268 of NW_025064940.1, forward strand.
TTTATCATGTGCTTCTGGTCATGTGGGATTTGGGTCTAACATTGACTTTTTACAGTACCAGCTAGTCAACAATGGCTTTGACTTTTTCTTCAGACATGTGAAGTCCTTCAGGTGATAGGATGTAGCCTAGGTACTCCACAGAGTCTCAGTTGAATTCACATTTGAAACCTTTGCAGTAGAGTCCATTAGCTCTAAGCCTGTATAAGATCTCACGAACATGTTTCTGGTGATCTTCCAGGTTGTTGGAATATATGAGGATGTCGTTGAGGTAGACTACTACTGATATGTCAAGCATGTCAGAGAATATATCATTCACAAATCATTGGAATGCTGCTGGAGCATTTGTGAGGCCAAAAAGCATGATGTGCTATTCAAAGAAACCATAATGGATCCAGAAGGCTGTTTTTCATTCATCTTCCTTAGCTATGTGAACGAGATGGTAGGCATGCTGAAGGTTGAGCTTGGTATAGATGTGCACAGAGTGGGCAAAGTCAAGGAGATCAGAAATGAGAGGAAGAGGGTAGTGATCTTTCTTGGAGATTTTGTTTAGGCCATGGTAGTCAATGCAAAGTCGGAGTTCACTGGTCTTTTTCTTGACAAATAGAACTGGAGTCTCATATGGAGAGTGGAATGAAGTAATGAACCCATTGCACAGATTATCATCAATAAACTCTTATAGGACCTTGAGTTCAGATTCTGAGAGAATAAATAGGTCCAAGCAGTGGAGATGTTTCTTCCTCAAGGTTGATTTTGAGGTTATATGGTCTGTGTTTGGGTAGCTTTTCAGAGAGGGTGTCACTGAAGACATCTGCAAAATTGTGGTACTCTACTGGCACTGATGAAAGATCTGCTGGTTCCATGGATGCAGCTTTGGCTCCAATATTAGGCAAAGAAGGCTGCAGTGTGAACTGCTGAGCATCTTCTTCTGTACTGGCTCGAACGAATGCAGCAGCAGATATGATGGAGATCTTTGGATGTGCTTTTATAGTAAAAGACTCTGAGAGAGGATAGGAGTAGATGGGTTCATATAGGAATAGAGTCTGCCAGGTACTCAGAGTCAATTTGGAATGAGGTAAAGCCCTGGGAGTTGGACTGATGAAGTCTGGTGGGCACAGAAGTCCTGAATTTGAGCTGGAAGGCTCAGAGAGGGGTGGACTGTTGTCCTGTGAGCACAGAAGTCTCTGGGATGTGGTGGAGGCCATGGAATTAGTTGGAGTGAGGTCCTGGTGGCTTGAATGGAAAATGATACTGTTCTCAGCCCAGTCAATCAGTGGATTGTAGTGAGAGAGCCAGTTGTATCCTAGGACAAGATTGCAAGATGAATCCAGAGAAGTGACATAGAAGTCGATGGGGAAGGTGTCTCCAGATGGGAAACAGATGGGGATGGTTGCGATTTGAGATATATGGCTTCCAATAGAGTCATCAAATAATTGAAGTTGTACACTAGGGATAGTTTTAATGGGAATTTCATTGGCAGCTACATACTTAGTGTCAACAAAGCAGTGGCTAGAGCTAGAATCAATAAGGGCAAGAAAGTGCAGAATAATATAAGTTGGGGATCCATTGGGTTCCATAATAGTTGGTAATTCTGCTGAGAGGAGAATGTGGAAGGAGTGATTAGAAAGAGATGTTGCATTGAGAGTGATGACCTCCAGTGTGCGAATAGAGTCAATGCAACCCTGAACTCACATGGAGGAAACTGGGTTGCTTTCTAGTTTTCTGACTCTGTTGGAGCTGGTTCTACAGAAGCAGTGTCAACTTCTGCTGCACAATCCTTGGCAGAGGCTGCTGCCTTTTGCTTGTTGCAGTCTTCAGTCTTGTATTTGGCTCCACAAAACATGCAAAGATTGTTCTGGCACCTGTGGTCTTTTTCTTCCTGAGTAAGACAGCCATCTTTGCCTAGCTTGTCAGCATAGGGCTTAGAGGTGGTAGATTTCGGTGTGGAGCTGGAGTCTGAGGAAGATGTGTTAGGCCTCTTGGATTTGGGGTTGGGGAATTTATTGTCCTGGTTTTCATGGGCAATTTTGGTCTTTCAGGTCCAGTAGTGAGCATCAAGTTCTTGGGCAAGAAAGCATATATCATAAAGGTTGTTTGGCTTCCCATGGTGTGCCATGTCATCCTTGATATGGGTGCAGAGGCCATGGTAAAAGGTGTGACAGAGGGAGTTATCTCTGTACCCAATTTGTGAAGCATACTGGTTGAATTGGACTATATACTTCATAATCCAATCTCCATCATGTATCTGAAGGTGTTCTAATGCATCTTCAGCATCTCCAATGGCATCAAAGGGGTCAAAGTTGCTATGAAGCTCATCTAGAAAAGCTGCATAGGAGAATTGCCAGGCTGGTGGATTCTATAGATTGAGGTTAAGAATGTCTGGTTCAAACCAGTTAAGCACAGTGCTGGCCAGGAATGAAATAGCATAGTTAACCTTGTTAGCATCTGCTGCAAATGCAGTAGGTCTGTCATTGAAATTCAACTGAAGGAAGACAATGAAAATCTTCAGTTTGTGAGGGTCAGAGCCATCAAATGGTTCTGGTTTCTTGACCTTGGTATGAATAGTGGCTGGTTTAGGGTTGTTGAGAGAAGCAGAGACTCTTCATAACAGGTTTATGAATTCTAAAAACATGTCCTGCTGGTTTGGATTGTTACTTCTAGTGGAGCCATTGGAGCTGCCTGGGCCATTAGGATCACCTGGTCCTTCTGGTCCATCTGGAAAAGGGTTTGATGGGTTGTCACCTGGTTTCCATCAGATAAGAGTATGAGTAGGGGTGTCTTCATTTCTGCCCTCTGAGTCTGAGCTGTCTGGATTCTCATACCTGTTGCCCAGGGATAAGAGGTCTATTGGAGGGTCGGTTTAGGCACCATACATCAGGCTGGCTCTTTGGGTCCTGTTGGTTGGAATGCTAGTGGCATTGAAAGGGTTAGGGGAGTCATCATAAATAGGTTGACAGGCAGTGAAGCTAGAGTGATGGTAGATTTTCTTATGGGAAGGTTGTCCTCTACTAGAGGCCGATCCAAAAGGGTCTGGTTGTTCCTTTGAGGCAGAGGCCAGAATGTCTTTTATGGAAAACATGTTTGGATGGATTTGTTCAGGATCAGTTTCTGTGGGTTGGATAAATGTAGTAGACATAATAAAATTTTTGACTCAAGGATTCAAGTTTGAATATACTGTTAAGAACGTGCCAATCAAGTAGGCTTGAGTGCATGCACAGAGTCCAGCAAAGTGCATGGGTGTCGACAAAGCTATTGGCAATATCATCTTTGAGTCAGAGCCCAAGGATCTGGATGGACAGAACAGAGTTCTGTCAGAGAAGCGAAACAGGAATATCCTTCAGAGTGGAGTCCGACAGATAAGGTAGGGAGGATTTGAAGTGAGTGCAAAGTGTAGATGGCTTATTCAAGTTGATATTTGAACTGAGTAGTTATAGTGATATACATGGCTTTATATACTAATGGTAGCTAATTCCGAGTTAGATTCCATTGGGTTTCAGTGTCAATATTTGCTACTGAGTTCAGGGTCTAGATATTACAATGTGAAATATGGATGTGAAATGATAATAGTGAAATGAAATTAGTAGGTAATGGGAGGCAGCTAGAGTCCAGTGGGTAGCATGATTGAATTCATAGTTGGTTGGAATGACATGGAGGCCAGTGGCATGCATGTAACAGGATAGAACTGCCTCTATTGCTCTCTTGCTTGCATCAGCTTCGACATGGAATCTCTCTTCCTGCATTGGTATGGTGAGGATTACATCCTCAGCAAGTTGCCATTTGAGATCATTAAATGTGTTTTGCTGTGAAAGTTCCCATGACTAGGATGTGTTGCTGGTTAATTAGATCATTGGGCAGATGATTTTGCTGTAATCTCGAATGAAGCATTGGTAGAAATTCATAAACCCTAAGAATGACTGCAACTCCTTCCTTGTTGGTTCTAGCCATTCCATTACTCCTGCAACCTTGATGGGGTCTATTTGAATACTTCCCTCTGAGATAATGACTCTGAGGTATTCCATCTCAAGTACCTCAAATTCACATTTCTCTGCTTTGAGAAATAGTTTGTGTTTCCTCATGAGAGTCAGCACCTGCTGTACCAGCCTCTAGTGTTCCTCTTTTGTCCCAGACATGATTAAGATATCATTGAGGTAGACAGTGACTTTTCCAGTTGTGATAAGGTCCTTGAATATATCATTCATCATCCATTGAAACATAGCTGGAGAGTTGGTAAGATCAAAAAACATGACCATTGGTTCAAACAGTCCTCAGTTTGTCCTGAATGCTGCCTTCCATTTATCCCCCTTTTTAATGTGAATGTTATTGTATCTCTATCAGATGTCGAGCTTGATATAATATTTAGCACCCCAGAGTTTATCCATTAACTCCAAGATCAGGGAGAGGGGATATCGGTTCTTGATCATCATTTTGTTAAGCTTCCAATAATCTTGGACTGGTCAGAGTTTACTGTCTTTTTTCTTGATAAAAAAGAACAGTAAAGCCATCAGTGATTTTGAAGGCCTGATCCATCCACTAGACAGATTTTTGTTCAGAAACTTGTCGAGTTCCTGCTGTTTGTTATTGCTGAGCAGATATATTTTGCAGTTCAAATTAGTGTTTATATTTGAGATCAATTTGATGGCATGATCCTATAGTTTTGGCTCTGGTAGTTCATCAAAGCTTTCCTTCTGGAATAAGTCTTTGAAGTCTCATACCTATTCAGGTACTATTTCTTTGAAGGTTTTTTCCTCTCTTTGTTTATTGGCTTTGGTGGCAAGATTATTGGCATGGTGGATAGCACGAATGTGTAGTTTGCATTGTAGGTCGACAGCAAGAATGGTTTCTCTGTCTTTCATCTCTTCGTTTCACTGGTCCTCTAGATCCTCATCAGATAGTTCAAAAGGAATCTTTCAGCATCAGCATCTCATGAATGTGATTCATCCAGTTTTCTAATTGATTAGTGGATTGTGATGTATTAACCAATCATGACCAAGAAAAATTTCTTTGGTCTTGAGGTCTGTGACTGCAAGATCGATTTGTTCCAAGTGGTCCCTGATTGTAAGTTGGAGTTTCACAAACTCGGTAATCAAACCGGCTTGATTTTTTATTCCATCTGCATTATATACAGGTATTAGGGTCACTATTGCTCAGATTGTTAGTTTGTGCTTGTCAATGAAAGCATGATTGATGGAACTTCTGGTATATCCACTGTCAATAAGGACAGTTACTGCATGAACTGATCAGGATATGAGGGTCTCAATCTGTGCTCTAGTGGTCAGATCTCATCCCATGGTTTTGGACTGTCAGATGAACTTTCATAGTCCTCTAAGTTCGTCGAGCCATTTTAAGGCTTGCAACCTTTCAGCCTTCCACATCTCTTCTATCATTTCATTGATCACTTCTTCAATCTAGGTTTTGTAAATCTAATTCTTTAGTACAGCTTTTGCCATTGTCTTGTCTTTGGCATTCCTGATTGCTCTCCAAATCCACTCAGTATTGAATGGCTTGAGCTAAGTATTGGGGCTCTCTGCTCCTGTTTGGCCCAGAGGCATTTGAGTTTTTTCATGTGATTCTTTGGTGTGTGAGTTAGAAATTTGAGGTATATTTGAATGCATTGATATAGTAGGCATAGGAGTAACTACAGAAACTTTATCAGTCTGACTAGCAGCTGGTAATCACACACTGTAAAAGTCCTTGGCCAGTGCAGTGGAATCACTCACTGGTCAGCCCCTTCTTTTACCTTCTCTACTTTCATATCCTTTTCAGGCTCTTCATCTTCCTTCTGTAGCTCAGTGATTTGCACTCTGATATCTTTGCACATCTGCTTCTTCTTTGGGCAATCCTTCACCATGTGGCTCTTTTGGCTGCAATTGAAACACTTGCCCTCTTTCTTCATTTGATCTATATCTATTGGCTTGCCTGATCCAGTGTAGGTCATACTGGTCCTGGTTTTTTGTGTCCCATAGGCAGAAGCCATTGAGGGCCCTAGTGATTTCCTAGCAGTTTGTCCCAACTTGTTCAGGGTTGGCAGGGTTAGCTTCTTGATATAATCCTAAAGCATTGATGATTCCACTTTCTGCCTTTGTCATTCCTTGTACATTTCAATGACCCACTCTTTCCACTCATCATATCCTACCAGCATTAACATCTTAATGCTGATGGCCGATATCATCATGATATATGAGGAAGAGACACCTCATTTGAGGGCTTCGACTATTTGGCCATTGTTAGCTGTATCATCCTGGATGCCTGCCAGCTTGGCAAGCCATTCCAGCTCATCAAAGTAGTCTGTCACTGCCTTGTCTCTCATCTTGTATTCTTTGATCTTCTGTTTATGGATCTTCTGCACTGCCAGGTCAATAAACTTGTTATTTAGCATTTGTTTAAAGACTGGCCACAAAGGGTATTGATAATGCTCCTGAGTCAATGATCGGAAGTTCAGAGAGATGAGGATCTACTATGTTTTTGCTTTTTCCTTGAGATAAGAGGTGGCAAACACTATTTTATTCATATCTGTCCCCAAATAACCAATGTAGACTTTGAAGTATTGCTTGCAGTCTACAAGAAATCGGTCAATGTCATCAGATGCTCCTTTGAAAGGATGGAGTTTTCATAAAAGGTCAGGGTGATATTGCAGTATGGTGGCATCCTGAAGCAGGGCCCCCATCAGATTAGGCCACTCAGAGAATAGGGGTTGTCACCATTCTTGGGGCAGTCCTAGGAATGAATGGAGTGAGTTGTCATCAGCAATGGGGCTCTCCTATAGTAATTCCTCTTTTTGGACAATTATTCTATCCTGAATCATAAATCCTAGTCACACAGCTTCCGAGTCATCCTGGATAGGTTCCTTTCTGGCTCTGCTTCCACTGGCTTGATCAGAGGGAGGCTGTCTCCCTAAAAGTCTGCTTCCCTTGTCAGTCCAGGGGTTTTGGAGTCTGCTTGGCTCCCTTTCTGGCTTTGGTCATGTTCAGATTAACTGAGTTGCCATGGATCAGAGTGAAAGATCAGAGTGTAAAAAGGTATTGCGTACTGATAGAACTTGATATTCAGCTTATTTTGGTACCACAGGTGGTGACTACAGCATTGGTCAGATAGACAGCAGAGACTAATAAGCCAATGGTCAGCTAACTCGGTCTTCTGAGTGCCTTTGATTATATTGTTAGACAGCATAGTTTATCGCTGCTCACCTCAGGATTTCTGTTCATTCATCAGTTTCTGAATACAAGTATAATTGTCCTATTTGCAATGCTACCCAGGTAGCATCATGCCATAAGTAGTTTACCCTTTATAGGTAGTACTCCTGGTACTCTAGGTTCCTTACCTCTCAAATCAATCTCCCTAGTTCTTTATTGTCTGTTTCTTCCTGTGAGTCATATGGTGAGCCTTGTAGGGGGTTGCTACTCTCAGTTTCCTCTTTGTCCTCATCATCCTCCTCTTTCCCAGGGAAGACAGTGGGCAGATCATAGAAACTCCCCTTGTCCCCTGGTCAGACTGTCATTCTGCTGTCCTGGCTGAGTGCTAGGGCCAGTAGCTGGGCCTGAGGTACTGGATGTGCTATGGTATATGGCAGTGGATTGTTCTCTGATATATTCATTGTACTGATTGCCTCCTGTCACTCTTGCTGCCTCCACTCACTCGCAATAGAGCTGGATGTTTCTTCTGTACTCATCATTGAGTAGCTGTCTAACAACTCGACTCCTAAGAAATCCTCAGAGTGCATGAGTGGAAATATGAGTGGTCTCAGAGACTCATAGCCTGTAGTGTCCAAGAATGGACTCATCATCACTGAATGTAGTGTCGGCACTTGGGATTCTTCAGAGAGAGGGGTACTGCAGGGTTGGAGAACATAGGGAGCTCCCTGCATTTCTTCCTTCTGCTATGAGAGTCTCTCCCCTCCAGCAGCCCTCACTCCATTGGCTGGATTCAGTGCTTGGTTCCCTAAAGACTGGAGTCAAGGAGTTGGCATATACTAGGGCAAGGATAGTGGCTCCCTTGAGTCAGAGCCTGTACTAGTTTGAGACATTAGCCCTTTTCAGTCAGACCCTCTCAATTTTCCACTGCTTCTCTCGATGCTGCTGATCATACTCCTCAGCTTCTCATTTCCTTTGTCCTTCTTCTGCAAGATGCTCTTCAAGCTTGCTGCAAACTAGCTGTAATGTGGTTTGTTGTCTTCTTTCCTCTTGTCTGATGGCTTCTTCATAGTTGAATGAGATATTAGTGTCCCAGGCAGGGAAATATCAGTGTATGACTTTATCTCAGACTTCCCTTCCATGCTGCTCATCATAGAGATGAGCCGAGGATGTCCTTCCCAGCCTGCCACTTGTCCTGATTGAGCAAGGGAGAGTTGTGGCAGAGCTGTGAGGCTGACTTCTAGGAGTTGCATATTAGGATCTTTCAGCCATTCAAGCAGGACTGAGAGAGTCTCTGGTACAATTACCAATCTCTCTGGTTGGAGAGGCAGAGGCAGAGTCAGGAGAGAGAGACTGCTGAAAGAAGTCTCCCAGGATCTCATCCTCATAGTCTGATGGGGGTTCCAGGACTCATATGTTTCCTGTGAGACTAGGGTCATAGTTTCTGTTAAGTTATCAAGAAGGGCATCAGTGTCTTTCTTCTTCTTAAACATCTCCTTGATGTGGGCTGCTAGGCCTGGCTTCTGGTAAGGGGTTTGTTGGAGACTGATGGAATGTTTGTCAGAATTTAGAGATGTCATAGAGAGGGAGGTTGGGGGTTATATTGCATAGTATGTCTCAGATGTGTTGGAACTCATGATAGTGTTTGATAGCCCAGGCAGTAATTGAATGGCATTCCCGGCACAGCTGGATGATCACCAATAATCCCAACAGTGTTCTGATGATGGAAGCAAGGAGTTCAAAGAACTTGTGATTGAAATTTGGGTCTGAGGGATTGATTTTAGGCATTTAGTTTTCTCTGCACTAATAGGCATGAGGAAAAGGAAGGTACAGCTTTGAGCTAATTGTTAGGCTCAGGCCACATATGATTAACTGACACATGATAGACTGACATGGCTTCATGCTCAAGCCATCTATCAGAATTTGATGTGAGTCAACTGGATGTGCTTCAAGGCTTTTTGTGACTAGCTCAAGAGTAGAATGAGAGTGTATAAACTTTAGCTTGAAGCTGAGGATTACCAGCACAAGTGTCTCTACTTAAATACTATACAGAGTTTGCTAATAGTATCTCTTACTTATTGTGTGTTTCTTGGTCCTTTATGCTCTTGTCCTTAGGTGTTGTTATTGTACATAAAAGGCTGATTGTGTGTCATTAGGCAATGCTGTTGTATCAAAAGACAATGATGAACTGGGCTGTTGACTAAGTCTTGGTCTCATGATCCTTTCTAAGCACTGGCTCTGACTAAGCATAAATAAGGGTTTTTAGAGAGTAAAAGGAAGAAAATTGTAATATTGAAGCTGTTTCATAAAGGAGAGATGTTGATAGTAGAAAGAATAGAAAAGTGATCTGTATATGATGATTATGCTGCATGGTCAACTATGCATTTAGTAAATGCTAGCAGAAGCTTATCAGAGCAGAAAACATTATCAACTAATATGTAGTTTCCAGTGGAGAAAGCTTATAATATTGGCACTAGTGCTGGAAGTGGCATTTTGAGGTGGTGGTGTCCTATTAATTGCAGTAAGCATTACATATGCTCCAGAGCTTGATCTGTAAAGAGATGAGAGTTGCATGGCTCATTCTATAATAGGTAATATGCATTGAAGTCTTCAGTATAGATGAAGCAATATAGTAGACCCTCATCTGTTATATTGTCTAGCCACATATTCTCTGAATAGTTTGTCAATAGTTTTTTAAACTGATACCAATCTGCTATCACTATATACATTGACAATAATTATAGATTTTGCTAATGCTCACAAGTCAATAGCTATAGCATCTTGGCTGCTCATGAGTATGCTAGATCAAGAGTTAGTAGAGATAGCTCAGTTAATGAGTATGATTGCTCTTATTTATGAGAGGTTTTGATCATGTTCTATTAGATACACAGTTATTCACTCTTATATTGCTCTGGATTTTTCTTGTTTGCTGATATATAGTTTCTGTAAGAGTATTATATCATTGTCCTGATGAATCTGATGTAGGAGGCATGAGTGTGCTGTGAGAGATTTGTTAGTGTTGAGTTGACATAGTCTGAGTAGTCTGTAGTCTGTATTATTAGTATTTTCAGTGTTCAGCATATGTCTATCAGTAGTGTATAAGCATATTGTTCTTTATAGATATTTGTAGTAATAAAGAGATGTTATAAGTATTCACTCAGTTGAGCACAATAATGATAGAACAACTGAGATATGCATGTAACTATAGGTGGAGTATATAAATAATTGTAAAGACAGAAGATTGATATAAAAGATAATAAAGAATGAGTGATGATTGAAAATAAAACATACTGATATAAGATATAGATATCTTTTAACAGTGTTCTATATCTGAACTACACTATTGCAACAATATTGACAGCCTTTAAGTATCAGTTATATATATCACAGACTAATAGCTTGATGAATATATCTGCCAGATTCAAGTCACCATCTTGAATATGCTCATAAATAAGGTGCTCCTGAATATTAATGTATTTGATCTTATAATGAGACTTTATGTTCAATATCAGAGCCACTGCCTCTTGGTTATCCCCATAAAGTAGAGCTGGATAAGGCTACAGAAGTTGGACTTCCTTCATCCATGATGTCATCCACATCATCTGCTGCACTGCATAAATTAAATGCATTCAGCCTTGACCATTAAAAGTGCCACTACTGTCTGATACTTCAAGCTCCAGCTGTTAAGCCCAAGCTACACATGACTCAAATACATGATAAACAGATACTGTATCATGCTTATACAGTTCTGTCTGAGTCCACTTTATTGTACTTTATAGGTAAAGTGCTATAAGGCCAAAGACAAGTCAGCTCAAGAATGAATGATATAGAATAAACTGCTCAAAGCTGAGTATGTATAGTGAGAGCTACACTACTTATATACTGTTGAGTTTTAGATAATAATAGTATTATCTAATTATATGATCCTATACTATAGTGCTCATTGTCTCTAGTTATTGGTACTAGTACAATATAGTGTTGTTCATTGTTGAAGTGTCTGTTGCTGTGGATAGATGAATATAGTTATTGTGAATGTAAGCTGGTCTCACATCTCCCAAGTGCTAAGAGTAGCAATAGGCACTCTGACTAATCAGAAATAGGAGCTTAAAGAGAATAAAAGAGAAAAAAAAGAAAATCATAACATTATCCTTTCTTTAAGACTATTATCCTGATGAATCATTCTAAGGACAGTTGATAATTATGAATGACATTATCAGCATTCATATGATGCCCATTGACTCACTCATTAGATTCCAGTCTATAGCCTTTCCAGCTGATGAGATAATCAATAGTTGTTCTAGAGCCTCTGCCATAAGTGTAGAATTTAATTGACTTCATAATACTCCTCTTCTTCAACTAGAATAGATTCTGAAGATGGAGATCATTCTTGATTCAGAAATGTGGGTGTGATGTAAGAGGATAATAATGATTCATTAAAAATGAAATGTATGCATCAGGCCTTCAAAAAGTAAAGGTGGTAAGTGGAAGCACCAACTTTGTCAAGAATTGTAAATAGTCTGGTTTGTTTATTGATGAGCTTTTATTTTGAGTGGGAAAGATGAAGATTGATAGTATTCAGACTTTATTATTTATAGTGTATATATATGCTGAGTGATAGTGTTTGTCATATTGGATCTTCATAGCTGTGGCAGCCTTCTTGAAAGCAGTGTGTATTTTATTATAAATAGAGAATATATGTGTGGTGAAGTCAGAGGATGCTGGGGTGGAGGTTTTGTGTCATTTGGTAATGACAATGCATAGGTGTCAGCTATAGTTGATGTAAAAAGGGATTTTGCCAGTCACTGAGTGTACTTGGTTATTGTGTTAGAAAGCAGCAAGTGCAAGTCATTTGATCCAGTCATTCTGCCAGTAATTGATGAATATCTGTAGATATTTCTCTAACTCTTGGTTGACACATTCTATCTAACTATTTATCTGAGGATGATAAGCTATGAAAGCATTGCTTTGTATATTTAGAAGTCAATAGAGATTGTCTAGAAATTTAGAGACAAACTGTGGCATTCTATATTTGGTGTATACCTTATCATGAAGGATCTTAGTCTACCTTTTTGAGGTCAGTTCCATAGAGCATGCAACTGAAATGATTGTCTTTGAAAAGCAATCAATGATGACAATAATGATATTATAGCCATTACAGTCTGATAACCTGGTGATCATGTCAACAGAAATATGAGTCTATGGCTTAGTTGATATCTTATTGGGATGGAGAGATGCAGTGCAGGCTTAAGTTATTGACTTGGTTTACTGGCATGTCTCACATGTCTTGATGTACTTCTTGACGTCCAGTCTCATCTTTGGCCACTAATAGTTCCATAAAACTAGTTCCTTTATCTTTGCAATTCTTAGATGTCCAGTGGTGATGTGATCATGATGTATTGCAATGATTTCCCCATGAAGGGCATGATCTTGGAGAATATAGATTTGGCTATCATAGTAGATAATATCATTAGTCTTCATCATCCTCCAGGCATGGTTGACTGAGAGTGCAATACACTGATCTCACAATCTTATCTGTCTCATAGTGCTTTTAATTTATTCATAGATCTCTTCTTCTATTAGCATAATCATCACCTGGAAATATTCAGACTTTAATAGTGTCTCTTTACCATTGTCTGCTTCTCTTTAGTTATAGTCAGCTTGCTGGCTTAACAGGTCTGCCTTTTTATTGGCAGTGCCAGTCTTATAGTGCAGAGTGTATTGGTATTTAGAGAGCTCAGTTACTCAGCATACCTGCCTTTGACTGAGCTTCTGGAGTAACTAGAAGTATTGAAGATTTTGATAGTCTATTCAGATCTCAAAGATCTGCATTGCTCTGATTAAGTAGTATCACCACTCAGCTAGAGCAAGCATGATTGCCAGGAGCTCCTTGTCATAGATTTTATAATTTGTTAGTGCATCTTAATAAGCTCTGTATTCATCTAGATCTATTTAAGCTTCCAACATATCAACCATATTATTCATTGCATGAATCTGTTTTGTGGTCACAGATTTTGCAGCTTTCAGTTCCATTTTAGCTATGTCCCACAGAACAGCTATGATATCATATATAGCACTCACTGTTGTTTCTTCTATTTCCATGTTTTTACTATAGTCTTTTCTTATGCTTTCAGCTGTCAATTCAAGTTTTATTATGTGTCCACATTGCCTCCATCTTTAATGAGGTTGTGTCATAAGACACATCCCCAATGTCATTGGATGGATCCAAGCTTCTGAACATTGGTAATTTAATTAGTTTTGATTTGAAGGAATGATCAGAGATGGTAATGTCATTATCGTCAATGAGTAGCTTAATATTCACACCTTTGGTTATAGTGAGTCAAGCTGTCTCAGTGTCATTACCTTCTTGCTGAGAACTATTAGAGCCTAAACAGAAAACAGTTTTATCCTTGTTAGCAAGAGCAATGCCATTGACAAAAGACCTAGAAGAAAGGAGTCAAATAGCCTCTGAATAGAAATTGACATTGACTATTTACCACATATGTTTAAGATATCCAGATGAGAATTTGACTCCAGGAGTGAGACTCAGCTCAGGATGGCCAGGCAGTTTTGAATAGGCCTCTTAGTAATGTAGAAGCTGCTAGATGGAAAATGGTGACCAGTCGCCTTCATATCTAAGGCGCTCACTATAACTGAATGCAACTATGAAATCTACAACAAGGAACTTCTTGCCATAATGCTCACCCTTGCCGAATGGTGGCATTACCTCATTGGAGCAGTCCAGACCTTCAAAATCTGGATGGATCACCAGAACCTCTGATACTTCCGACAACCTCAAAAGCTTAATCACAGACAAGCCTGATGGGTGATGGAACTATCTGAATACAAATACATGCTACACCACAAGGCTGGTGTAGCAAACAAGAAGGCCAATTTCCTCAGCCATAGGGTGGACTATGACTAGGGAGGAGACAACAACAAGGAGGTTGTACTACTACGACCAGAACACTTCTAAGCCATGATGATGCCCATGGAAGAAGAGATGCACAAATGCATCAAGAGCACCACCCGGGATCCACACAAATGGGATCAAAGAATCACCCCATTGTTAAATCATGAGCAGAGACTGAAAAAAGAAGGGAGATTGATCCGATATGATGAATAGATCTACATCCCAAGAGATCAAAAGCTTTGTGGTGATATCATTGTCACATGCTATGATCATGCAACCGCCGGACATCCTAGGATTGCAAAAACCAAGGAATTAGTACTCAGGGAGTACTGATGGCCCAAAATGGACTATGATATCATCCGATATGTCAAAGCCTGCAAAACTTATCAAAGGGGCAAGGCATCAACTCAAGCACGACCAGCACCACTCCACCCAAATGAGGTCCCTTCATCACCATGGACCCACATTTCAGTGGATATGATAACCAGACTTCCTGAAAGCGATGGCTATGACACAATTATCGTTATCGTTGATCGCTTCTCAAAGGTGATCATACCAATCACATGTTCCACAGAATTGACATCCGAGGGATGGGCAAAAATACTATGAGATGAGGTTTATGCAAAGTATGGCATGCCACAAGTGATAATCTCAGACAGAGGTCTACAATTCATATCCAAATTCTTGGATGACCTGTACCGACTTCTCAACATCAAATGAAATGCCTCAACAGCATATCACCTACAAATAGATGGCCAAACAGAATGGGCCAACCAGAAAATTGAAAAGTATCTACGACTTTTCATCAGTTACTGACAGGATGACTGGATGGAATGGCTGGCTTTGGCAGCATTCTAACACAACAATAGAATTCACTCTGCAATGGATAAAACACTATTCTTCGTGAATTACAGATGGAACCCACCAATTGTGCAAACAGGATGGGTTCATACAACAACATCTGCTTCAGCAGACTTTGCCACAACAATGACAAAGATCCACAAAGAGACAAAAACAGCTCTTGAAAAAGTGGCACTTACTATAAAAAAACAATACAACAAACACAAATAGGCCACACATGAATATTCACCCAATAACAAAATCTGGCTGGACACGACAAACTTACACCTGCCACGACCAAAGCAAAAACTTGCCAACAAATGCACGGGTCCATTCAAGGTTCTACGGAAAATCAGGACCTCCACATATAAGTTGCAACTACTAGCAACTTGGAAAATTCATAACGTTTTCAATGAAACACTATTAACACTATATATGGCACCAGCCTTTCCAAATCAAGAATGACTGCCTCCACCACCAGCAGAACTCATCGATGACAAAGAACACTACGAAATCGATGAAGTGCTAGACCACAAGATCAGAAAAGTCAAAGCACAAGGTGGAGGCATGAAAACAACCTTTGACTACCTAGTCAGCTGGAAGAGATATGGACTGGAGTCAAACCAATGGGTCAATGAAAAATATATGAATGTGGAGGATGCCATACATGATTATAAACACAGGAACAACAGATTGAATGCCAAGGTGGTCATGTTCAACATTATATCTCAAGAACATGACATGGCAATGAAAGGAAGAGAGATGATATCTAGCCAGATATACATCAACCAACCTGTCGAGCACACATACCGCTCAATAGAGGACGATGAAGATGGCGGTGCGACAGACAAGCCAGAAATAGTCAAGACATACAGCAAAGAGCAATATCCGACCAGAGGTCCAGCAAATCAGCCACCTCCTTCTGAAAAGGGGGGGTTTTCACCCTAACTTAACCATCAGGATGATGGTCTTAAGGAGGGGGTAATGTTATGATTTTTCCTATTTTTTTTTCTTTTTTCTCAGGAATAACCCCTATCTTTGCTTAGTCAGGGTGCTTAGGTCAGCACTTAGGGCCATGGGAATGCTTAGCTCAGCAACCCAGTTGGTCACTCTCCTATCTCATATTGCTGTGTGCTGTGAAGGGAGAGACAATATCCCTTTTGTCCTCCAACTGCAGCACAGCAGTAACAGCACAACAGCAGGACAATAGCTTTTGTGGAGAACCTGGTAATAGCAGAGGTAACAGCTCTACAGCAGAATAATATCTTTTGTGAACACTTATTTATAGCACGATAACAGAACAGTATTTAAGTAGCATAGTTCTTGCTGTAATACTCCAGTCTCGAACTAAAGTTTTACTTCACCATCTTATCTCGAGCCAACTGCAATGCCTTGACAACACAACACTAGTCACACACAAGTGAACTCTAACAGTCTAACCCAAAGTGCGAGGTTCTATTAGTTTATCATGTGTCTCTAGTCATGTGGAATTTGGGCTTAACAGTGTGTTAGTGTGAGTGTGGTCAGTGGATAGTGCTCTGCTGTACTCATTTTCACCTTGCACATGCTCAGATCCTCTTCAATGCTACTAGTGAAAACACACCTGCTTTATCAAATAAAATAGATATATAGTTGGACTGAGAATGGTTGAAGAGAGCAAGAGCAATACAAACTTCTGAAACAATATTATAGGTGCCATCTAATGATTATATCAGTACAACTAGACTCATGGCTTTATATCCTTATCTGTATGTCCACTGAGTCCTTGAGCTGCACTAGTAGTGGTGAAAAGAACAATAGCATCTCAAAGTAATTGAATGTTGGCCTTCAATATAATCCTCTCATCATTGTCAAGCTTAAATCTCACTGGATCCAGCATAAGCCTGTAAATCTGATTTAGTGCCTTTGGAGACCAAGATGAATAGAAGCTACTTTTTGAACTTGGTCAAGTCAATAGAGAACTTGTTGTCCATTATATAGATACTAGTAGTAGCAAAGCAAACATTAATTGCTTGACTCTGTTTGTCTTTCACCTTTGATGCTTACATAAACTGACAATGATGAAAACAATGACAGCAACATTATTTATTTTATAATAATAGTGACATGATTGAGTTTAGCCTATAGCTATGGCAGTGTTTAGTATCCATCATAAAGATAGATTCCAAGGGTGGAGAGTATTTTTGCAGACCTCTGCATGACTCTTAAGGTTGTCACAATCTCTGTCAACACAAAGATACAAAGCTCTGCTCATCTATAAAGAGGGATTGCTGATGCCATCTCTGTCTCAGTGCTGAGTCTCAGCTGATGCTGATTTATGAGAGACATTAGTGCCAGATGTCTCTTCTTCATTCCCACTTTCATCCTGCATCTCTAAGTGAGATAAGCTCTGCTTTCTCACTGTCAATCTTTTCTGACTATTAATCTCAGGCTTTGAGGCTTTGTCTTCTCTTTCACCTGTCAGTAACTCCTGTTGTCTGGTGAGGCTCTGCCTCTTTATTTATCTCACAATTGGCTCACTCAAGTAGTCTTGGCTTTGTCAGACTTAACTAATTTTCATTCAGTATTACTGAACCATTATTGTACAAGTCATCAAGTTTTTTGTCCTTGACATTCATCTCTCAAATCTATTGATCTTATTTATGACCTCCAATCTATTGACTGATATTGAACATGTCACTGTCTTGGCAGAACATTGTGAAGACCTTGTCAAGAAATATGTTAGAGACACTGTCAATATTCTCAACTTTGCAGACAGACTTCACCAGCTTGGCATTTCATCTGAGGCCATCAGAGATTATATCAGACTTCTGCAGGAGTGGATTAAGCAAGCTGGCCCACAAAGCTTGACTATTGCCTCCTCTAACATACAAGATAGTGACAACAAGAATATTAGTGTGTCAGACCACAGAGAGACCACTCTATCAGACTTGTCTCAGGCTGAGGTCAAGGAGTTTTGACAAAAGCAAGTTGAGAAATTCAAGACTACTGCTGAACAGCATCAAGAAACCAGATCTCAGATAGTTAAAGAAACTACTTAGGCAATGCTCTGTTCAAAGCTCCAATTCATTTATCAGATGTCTAGTATGAATGATTCTCAGAGCTCTATTGCTACAGTTCTTACTAGTATTCTGGGGCTCAGTGACACTGTCTCACCAAGGACAGCTTCTATTTCCCCAATGGTTCTTGCTCAAGCACCTCACCTTGCATCTATTGTCATCACTGGCATCTCAGATTCTCATCTTGCTGAGTTGTTCTGACTCAGACAAGTTTATACAACTGAAAAGTCACTTGACAATCTCATTGCAGTTCTTTAAGCCCAGTTTCTGTCTGAACCTATTGCTCAGCCATTCTGGTGACTCATTATTCAGAACCAGTATATTGACTTTTCAAAACTTTTTGCTTCAATAGACTGAGGATATGATCACAACAAGAAGGCAAAAGAGCTTATGGCAGAATATGCTATTATCAGGAAGGACATTTCATCTGCCAAGAAGCCTCTCAGGTCAGAATATGACTGATGCAGAATGTATGATACCTGGGCTAGAGGTGTTCAGGTTCTCTATCTGCACTATGAGGCTGAACTCAAAGTTTACTAAAAATGTATGATCAAAGTTTTTTAGACTGCACATTATGGCTCCACAGTTGCCATTCATATTGATGAAGAAGTTTGACTGTGATATGCTAAGTCCCCTTTTTATATAGATGTTCAAAGTGAACTACAAATTCCCATTTTTACCCAGGTCTTTTGCTCTTCTTCAACTTTTTCAGACACAAAATGATTTTTGTCTGCTTCACTCTCTGCTGCAAAAAGGTCAACAGTTCTATATGAAAACTGGAACCTGGGTTTCTGCCAAGATCCATATGCTAATTGCCATAGGCATGATACCTGTAGCAAATATGAATCAGAACACTAAGCTAGAAACATCATCAAATATGCCAACCTCCTCCAATCAAAAAGGAGACTTAGATTTGAAAGAGGTAACAGTGAAGGTAATAGTAGCAGCAGCAGGGCCTAGGTCCTTAAGGCCTCAAAAGTGCAAATGCAAAGATCAGAATATTGGTCCACATTTTAAGCATGGCTATGTCTGATCAAATACTTTCACATCATCCATATCTATATCTCCTGCTGCTCAATCTACTGAGTCAGCTGATCCTCTACCTTCTTCTCCTTCACATCTACTTAATGATTTATTCTTGCAGGCTACACTATATGCCTTAAAGGATTTTATTGTAGTCAACACACCATTTAATGTCAATTGCTTGGAGAATATCCTTTATTTTTATCCAAATGAATACTTTGTCTCCTCAGTCATTCATGGTCTTTGGAATGGATTCTGGCCTCTCAACCTTGGTGAATGAAAAGACTCTTTCTATGACAAGACTGAGAATTATGCCACTAATCCTCAAAATATCAACAAAATATAAGCATTTTGTGATTATGAGATTGCAGCCAGATGTTGGTCACCACCTCTACCAGATGGGTTTACACTCCTGCCAGGTATGAAAGTATCATCTATGTTCATAGTCTGGCAGAATAGAAAACCCCATGTCATAATGGATTATACTTCCTCTGGTTTAAATGCAGGAATCCCTGCTAGCAAGGCAAAGATCAAATACAATGATATGCATCTATTTGGCAAGACTCTTTACAATACCAAATTATGACATCCCAATGCTGATTTCATTCTGTATAAAAGTGATATCACCAAGGCCTTTTTGAATTTACCAGCACATTCTCTATAGCAAATTCATCAAGTGGTCCTTGTTGACAACTAATATCACATCATTAGATGGCTTGTCTTTGAGAGCTGAGCTTCACCCAGGATTTAGTGCTCAGTCTCAGTCTTATTGTGCTGAGTTGGGATTCATTATCTTGACATCACTGACCTCCATGTTTATATGGATGACTTTTTTGGCTGAAATTTCACTAATCACCAAGTTTTCTATTGAGGTCAGCAGCAATCAGCATGGCAATTACAACTTTTGATATTTTGGAAATATATCTCCTGTCTCTTTGATGATCCAAAACAGTTGCATGGTCAGACTCTCAAAATCATTGGCTTCTGGATCAATGCCAACCAGAGAAGTATCTCTCTTACACAGCAGTCAGTTACCAATGCCAGATCTGAGATTGACTCATTTCTTTCAACATCTGAAAGAGCATCTATTCTACAAAAATAGCAGCATTTAGGTGGATACCTGAACTGGATTCTGAATGTTTTATCATGGGGCTATCCTGTCCTTTCTTCTTTATATAAAAAGATGGCTGAAAAGACTCACTCTTTCACAAAGATCTTCATCAATGCTGCAGTTAGAGAGGATCTCTCTTGGTTTTCATCTATTCTGCCAGATTCTGTAGGTGTTCATTTTGTTGACTCAGCTCTCTGGGCCAACTCAGAAGCTGATATGATATTTTGGATGGACACCAGCTTAAAAAATGCATTATCATTCATTTTTTCAGGAAATGGTTTTGTATATCAGCTCCATCTACCATCATCTAAAGATATGATCAACATCATTCTTTCAGCCATTCATTATGCAGTATCTCTACCCAAACCCCCTCATCATCTTTTACTTTTCACAGATAGCCTTGATTCTGTCACTGCATTTGACTCTCTATCAGTATTAGAACCTCTTCACAATAGACTCTTACTCAGAGCTGCAGGCCTGATACTCCATTTAGGAATTGACATTTGTATTCGACATATTAACAGAAAAGATAATATTTGGGCTGATATGCTTTTCTGACTCTTTTTGGATGAATATCATCATAAATTTTCTGCTGACTATGTCTGCACTTTCACTCCACCAAGAGACCTACTGCTAGTGTGATGGAGACAATCTTTCTAACTGCACTGGGCAAGCATGCCCCTTGCATTGCTCACCCAGCTTCCTCTCTTTCTCTTCTCAATAAACATGTTCTGTTTCTCCAAGCTCATGTGATTGAGCTCAGAGCAGCAAAGAGTTATGCAATAGGAGCATGTGACTACATATGGTTTTGCATTACTCATGCACTGCCACTTGAACTGACACCACTTACTCTCAGCAGGTACATCACCTATATATCCCAGTTCATCTCATCTGGCCCAAAATACTTGACTGGAGTCCATCACTTTCTAAAAGACCTTTATCCTGACTTTGATATCAGTCACAAACATCCCATGGTGCAAGCTACTATTCATGGCTCAAGAAAGACAAGAGGTGGTCCCACATCCCAAAAACTACCCCTTCAATTATTCCATTTGATCACCTTTTGTCTTCTTGCTAACATCTCAGATTCTTATGATGACCTCCTATTCACCACCATCCTTGCTTGCTGCTTTTATGGCTGCCACCAGTCAGGTGAGCTCATTTGGCAAAATGACAAACAACTTCAGGACTTTTGCAAAATAATCAAACATTCTTCCTTCATCCTCCAAAAGAATGATGTACAATATCATCTTCCTTACAACAAGTCTGACCCCTTCTACTATGACACTGACATCCTACTCACATGACAGGAGCTCACCAACCCAGTCATGCTCCTATCACAATATATAAAACATCAAGATCTTCTTTATGGCCCACATGCTCCACTCTTCCTCAGTGAAAATGATGATATTCCATCATGAAATTGGTTCAACAAGAAGTTTTTTGCAATTCTAGACAGAGACTTTGGTGGTCACTCTGTTAGAGCTGGAGGAGCTATGTTTTATGCATCACTCAGACTTTCAGAGTCCATCATACAAGCTCTTGGTTGGTGGTCTTCTAAAACATGGACCACTTACATTCAGAAACACCCTGCCCTACAAGCACAACTGCAATTGGCATATTTATGCATTCATCATCCCCTTCCCTAATCTGCAACCTGTTCAACCTTCTTGAACCACCACCACCCCCACCTCTCACCAACCAAAAGCACATAATAGCCATTCACATGTTGCAATTGATTTGAGGGCAGTCTCTGAGGCCCTCATTATAGCCGGTTACATCCCACTCCTCGAGCGAGCAGCAGAGGTGTATTGTAATAATTGAATGATAGTGCTCACCTCTTGCAACACAACAAGGATTGGATTTGTGCTTGCACATTTCGATTGACTTGATAACTAAATTAAGTAAACCAGTTGCGACGGGAGCAGGCTTAATATTCCCACGGATGTGCCGAGCCGCATCTTCTTCTCGAAGCTGTTCACAGCCAACCCGCATCTACCGAAAATTCAGGAAACAGTCCAATGATCTCAGCCGCCCAGTCCTGGGCAGCTTTCATTTGCTCCTCCGGCGCAATTCCCTCCAAATGGTCCTTGAAAACCAAGTAGCGCAGTATCGTGAGGAAGATCCGTGCATTCTCAATATTTAACCAGATTTCGATGTTGCGGAGCTTGTCTGAAGACGCTGATGCCTGTGCGTCACAGTATATGGCTTCTGCTGTCTGCTTCGCTGCGAGACATTGCCTTGATATATACTTCTCAGACGACGCTCCGGGGCTTATGCAACTAGACAATGTACGCACTGAGCGACGATCGACAAGCAATACTGCAGGACGGCCGTTTCTTCGGTGGATGGTTCTAACAAAGCGCGGCGATCCTCCAGATATGCATTGATTTCGGCGAATTTCGATTCAATAGACTGTTAGACCATGAGAAACCATTAATTAGTACTGGGCGTGCTAGTGAAGCGTACTTTCAGTCTTTCAGCCTTTATGTCCTCTTCTCTCCTCCTGTGCCCGGCCCACCAAGCGCTGCAGAATATTACAGGAACTGCGAAGCGCCAATATAGACTCGACTGCACAAACAAACCGAGAAGTACGATATAGGTGTAAAAGTTTATGCTGTTGACCTGGTATTCAGCTGGTTCAGAAAATACCAGTACCGTATCCGGCGCGCGACATACCAGTGTAATCGCGTATAGGCATTTCGAATAAAACCTCTTTGCCATCGTGCGGGTACCTTTGCACGGTAATAGGCGACTCGAAAAAAAGAGAGTGAAAGGTCGTTAGCAGCCTGAACGTTGAACAGTTTATGTACTTAGATCGAAGTTCCTCTGTACGTGATCATGTTTTGTATTGTATTCAAATGTTTATGCAGACGAACATTAGCCTTTCCACCAGTTGTCAATCTCAACACTGGTATTGACACCCATCGTAATGAATCCAGCAAAGCCCTGGTTAATAACTCCGCCAAGCATTTCCAATCTGTTCGCCAATTTTGTTAGCATGGCTGACATTTATACTCACTAACAAAACTGACCTGAAAACCGGGTTATATTCGCCCTCCGGACCATGGGAATCCTCAAAGATGTTGAGGGAGTCGCGCCAGTTGCGTGTCCGGCCAACGGTGTCTTTGATGGGATTCGTCGTATAGGGATGCATCTATAGGGATGTTAGATCGGGGTTGAGGAATGTGGACCTAAAGGCGTACCTTGTCAACTTGTGAGTTGATCTCGTCGTCGAAAAAGAATTGTCCGACGTGGACAAGTTTGCCAGCCTCGAATGTGCCATTTGGAAGGGGAGTCCAGCTGGGGAAGACCTTGGTATGGATATGTGTTGCGCGGCCTGTGCGTTTTCAGTATTAGCATAGCGACCTTCCTAAGAATACTTGTGACATACCTGTATAGTATCCAGGGAATATAGCTTTGAACAGACCATGGTCAGTACTGGAATCTCCAGAGAAGAATGAAGACAGCTCACTAGAAAATTGGGCGACACCATTTTCATTCGTCGGCCAAGCGCCACGCAAGAACGTCTCGGCAGGCATCGTCCGAGGGAACGCGCTCAGCAATCCGCTCCGCTTCCCACCGACTTGCGGCTTTTCATCGCGTAGCTCAAACGTAGGCTCCGGGTGCCCGGCATAGTGACCCGTAGCGTTAGCGTGCCAGATATCAACGAGGATATTGGGAAGAGGCTTGCATGTCTCGACGTCGATGACACCGATATCGAGCAGAAGAGGTACACCAATCTGATACTCGGCAATGTTCTGGCGTATCGGATGGCCGACCTTGTGGTAGTAAGGTCCTTCCGTGACCGTTGGGGCTACGTAAAGCCGGTGAGATAATGGAGGAAAGGGGGAAACAAAGACGCGACTCACTTAAAACACAAGTATTGTTGTCCATCTTGGCTTCCTCGGTGACTGGTGTGCAAGACATGAGCTCCTGCCCAGGCTCCGCATCATATGTACCGTCGGCGAACAGGTCTTGGTACGCAGGAAGCGAGGGGTTGCCAGCGAGGACCTTCTGTGCCCATGCCCTCTTCCGGTGTGCAGTAAATTCGGCTACAGCAGGGGCACAGTGGTACGCTGCCTGCTGCAGTGCGCGTTGAACCTCCCTTTCCTCCACGGTCTTTGGAGAGGAATGGGCCGTAGCGAGGAGAGGCAGAAGAAGACTAAGCAGGGCGTGAGATGGAAGCAACATTGCAGAGGCGAGGGTGAGGGTTATCATCTCACGATCAGAATCAGAGCTGTAAATAAGAGGAGCCGGAATACACTTTTTCCGCTGGTCTCAGTACTATTCCCCCACAGCTGCCCCGCCCCCGCACAGATATTGAAATCCAGCTAGCTCTCGAACCATAGTCTAGAGGGCCGACGTCGTCGTCCGCTCCTGACGGGCGAGAGAATTTGATGGCAAAGGACGCATGTATGATGAGGAACGATGAGGAATCAATGAGGAATCGGCTTAGTCCGTGACACTGACTACATAGTCTAGCTGACCTATTCCTTTTAAAATTTTTTTTATGAAAACAGGCTCCGTGGGGTCGGGTCGTGGTGTCCTCTGTAAGGTTTGATAAAGGGGAGAAAATGTTTTGATGCCGAGTCGTCCAATCGAGCGGAGGGCATTTCAGGACCCAGAAGGTTCCTTATGTACCTGAGCTGTAACGAACGCATGGAAAAGAAAATCCGACAGCGACTGAGGCGAAAGGAATTATTATTAACGACTGTTGCCTTGGAACAGAAGTAAAATCAAATTGCCCTTCGGAAATGATCCGAAGCAGAAAAGAGAAGAAATTATTCGAAGAGACTTTATGATTACGGTACTACAGTGCAGTATGCTCAAAAGCAAATAATTGATCATCAGACAACAGCAGGAGTAGCAATGAGATGTGCTTGAGTAGCAGCCGCGCTTTTCACTTCTTCAATTTCCCACCCGGCAACCTGCAGAATATCGGAGAACTGGCGAATCGTCCGCTCCTGGCCATTCACCGTCACCAGCATCTGCCGCCAAGTCATTTTCTACATATGCATGGTATATAACGCTAGAAGTCGCACCTGGAGATCAAACAGATACTCCCCTACCCTAGCATGCCCAAAGTTTGCTAGAAGTGGCTTTGGCGGCAGAGGCTTTGCTGCACCGGCGATGTCATACGCGAATGGGTCTCGGCAGGCGTGAGACATGAGTGCATCGACGATGAGAAGCTTCGTGCCAGGACCTGCAGCATCACGCAACCGCTTTAAGATACTGATGCACAATGGGTCGTTCCAATCATGCATGATCCAGCGCATTAAATAAACGTCCGCTGCTTGAATTGGCTGAGGCTCGAAAAAGTCATGCACTAGAGAACATGAGGTACGTCAAAACAAGAATATGAACAGATGATTGGCCCACCTTGAAAAGCGACATGGCCACTGGACACAGCGATGGGTAATTCTTCTTTCCATAGCTACACAAAAGGTGCAGTTGTCTCTATCAACTACCGATTGTCCGGTGCTTACCTTTCTGGCATCTTCGACAAACTTTGGTCGATCCTGTATGATTATCCTTAGATCTGGAAACGCTCTCGCCACAGGCAAAGTTGCCATTCCCACCCCTCCGCCAACATCTACCACCACGCTATTTTTCGGAAGCAGACCCCATTCAAAGCCTACGAAGACAAGCAAAAATGAGGATAGCAACGGCGGACGTTAATGATAACGCTCCTACCGTCAAGCATACTGGTCTTCGGAGCACAAGTCATCGCAAGTCCAAATTTTCGCCTCTCGACCTCGTTTTCAGGGAGATCCAACCATTGCCAAAAAGGCAAGTCAGTCTTTAACGTATAATTGAATGGAGCCTTGATATGATCTTCAGAGTACGCAAACGATGGATCTCGCATTGTCTCCGCCAGATATGAAGTGAACTTGAGAGTATGTCCACCACTGAACGTGCAGAGAATCAGGAAATGAAGACCACTAGGTTCAGGAAGAATTCCTACGTGTATGAGACGAAGGCGGCTATGCCGACACCACCGTCCCATTTAGACTGAGCACTAGATAAAGAAGACGTGAATATAATCTGGAGAATAAGCATGCAGACTTCTCGCCTTTCTAACAACCTGTCAACTGATTTTTTGGTGTCGAGTAAAGACGAGATACGGTTGTTGGCAAAAACGTCGGGGGACACCTCTCGAAAAATATGCTCTGAAGCTAGCAGGCGGAGGATGCGTGCTTTACCATGATTACTGAGTATGCATCAGCCAATTTGACATCATTGGACCTTACCTAGCTTCCCAGAGCTTGTGCGGCATAGGGCGGCAATTTTTCTGACATGTAGTCCCTGCATATCAAGGTAACGCTTGAGATGGATAGGTACCGAAACAAAAAGAAAGATAACCTGAGGGCCAGCATCTCGCAATACCTCCGCAACATGAAGGTCTGTGGCCGTTCGAAGCGCCGAGGGAACGTGAATCTTAGAAAGCACTGAGTATAGTATATAACGGTCCGGAATGGGCTCACCATCATAGCGGTCGAAATGAGAGTCAAATGAGCAGGACGTATAGTCGCCACCAGCTGAGCGGTCGCGGCAACAATACAAGAAATCGCGTCCGCGACCGCTGGGTCACTGAGTCCATTATCCGGAACCACGCTTTCATGGTAAGCCGAATCTAGGTCGGGGATTTGAACTCGCTCCTCGATTATGTCGACGGACGCGGATATCAGATTTTCCAGAGAGCGCAGAATAGAAATCGAAGCCATAGGCGGCACGGGTGATGAGAGCAAGAAACTTGAATCCGGATCGCATAGTTTAAATGTCATGATAGCTTGGCATATTCGACCGAGATGACACTGTCCGGCTCTTCCACGGTTCCGAAGACAAGGGAGAGTATACACTCGGAGCTTGCAGGACTAGTGCATGAATGCAAGCTAGTACCTCTGTCACCAAAACATCTCGGGCCCTGGAATGATGATCAATAATTCTCTTGTTGTTCCGACCCCGAACCGCGGCGACTTTCCAAAAGGAAAAATTGCACCTTGGATAGGTTGAGCATAAGAAATATCAAGATAACGTCTAGGCAGGATGAAAGACATGACAAGGCAGAAAGCCATTTCGGCGTTTGCCGCTGGAACCGAAAGGAACAAAGAAAGATTCTCATTATTTAGGCGCTTACAAGTTATGCAGTGACGTAGGTTCATAATAACGGACTAAATGGTAAATATCCAACATATTCAGGCGGCTTTATCCAAGCCCAACTCACCACGCTTCAGCCTCAGCCTATATCCTTCAAAAACATCAGAAACATAATTCCCGATATGAGCGACATCCTCCATCCTAATCAACTTCTGAACAGCCATATGTTTGAGGATCGCCTTGGACTCTGCCTGGGCATCATCCTCCCCAGGTACACGCAACTTGGGAACAACATCGAGCTGGTCTCCGTAGAGCGACACTAACTCTGCTCTCTGCTCCGGGTATGACGGTTCAAAGACATGTTTACCTAGGAATTCTATTGTCTTTCCTAGGTCATCATCGGCGAATTTCCTACCGGACTCTGTATTGCCTTGAATGACTGGATAGATGTGGTCAATTTCTAGCCCTGTCGGACAGACAGGGTCGCTTACTGGGACGGAAGAAATCGAATGCAAAGTCGAAATTATCATCTTCCTGGGCAGACAGGATGGGAGAATCCTGAGACTGGATTTGATGGTAAGCGCTGAGGACTACCAGGAGAAATCTAGAAAACATGGTCAAACTGTGACAGCTTGAATGAAAGGCGCGCAAGATAAAACAAACCGTGTATATGAGCTGTTGACTTTGGTAGTATGCCATCGAGCAGCGTCGAGTTCCGAACATTCTCCCTTCATCGTAGCACAGATAGTGGCTGCAGCCGAAAGTCCCCCAGATACTGCAAGATGAACACCGGAAGAGAAAAACGGGTCAATGAAAGCTGTACAGATCAAACTTGAGTATGCGAAACTTGTCACATGAGAAAATTGAGCGCACCTCCTGCATCTCCAATTATTCGGTACCTCGGACCCGCATGATATCGGGCAGCGTAGCTATAGTCACTGGCGCTACTAACAAGGGGAGCATCAGGCTTCTTGACGAGTTTGGCATCACCCATCAGTTCCTGAATAGCCGGGACAAGCTTGAGTTGTCTGAGGTAGTGAGCATTCAAAGAACCATTCCCTCCCGCCGCTTTGACAGCTGCTCTACTAACGTTGGATTTCTCTTGGTCCATCACAACGCCCACGGAGGTCGTGCCGTCATGCAAAGGAATGAACCATACCCAACCAGTCTCGTCTGCAACGCAAGGATCAACGGTTGTAACGACAAAACCACACAGCTAAAACTGACCTGTCAATGCTTCAACAAAAATGGAGTCCTCTCGGGGAGTACCAGCCATGTAACGACCCGCCCCAGTCCAGTAACCCCAAAAGGCGACGTTCTTCAATTTATCATTGAACTCCCGATTCTTCAGATATCGGGTTGAAAGAATTCCGGCTCGTCCACTAGCATCGATGATATAGTCGAAGTAAATTCGACCTGTGGAACCGTCCTTCCCTAACCACACTGCAGCAACGGGCCGTGCCTCCTGGCCCTCCCCGGCTACGTCAAATTCAACGTCCGTGACTTTGGTTTCCTCGAAAACTTTGGCGCCAACGCGGCTAGCATAGCGAAGCATCAGCTGATCGGAATCTGACCGTATCTAATACGTGACAATGGATTAGGGTTTTTTTATATGGAAAAAGTAGGCGCTCACAACATGCCAGGAATAATTCTTCGGGTCGTGAGATATGAAGTCGGAATCTACGGTTCAACGTTAATGAACTAATCGAAAAAAAGAACGGGGAGACCTAACATCCTTCTCTCTTATGTTTGTTCATTTTGAAGCCACCACCGACCTGATATCCATGTGAGCAAATGCTACGCTGGATTACTGAATCAACCCTCACTTTGCGCTGAAAACCGAAGGCATCAAATTCTTCTTCGAGGTCGATGAAGCGTAGAAAATGTCTCAAAGCGGCGAGTTGACTCTCGCCGACATGGTACCTCAACACCCCCGTAAAAATCTAGTCAAGACTAGCTTGAAGACACCGCCTACCTGGGAAATTTATCAGCTTCAAGGACGGTTACATCGATATTCTCTCTGGCCAAGACGGCGGCGGCGTACGATCCGCCCGGTCCACCTCCGACAACTGAATAACGAAATAACAAGATGAGCAAAAAGTAAGTGTGACGACGGATACAAAGGCGGGCGAACCAAGAACGGTAGTCTTCTTTGGCTGACGGAGGATGCAGAACAGCAAAGGGTTAGGGAAGGCTGCCAGAACGGCGAGAAAAACGTACAATCATCATGTTCAACTGGAACCAGAGTCGTTTAGTGCTCGTCGGTTGGATTGAAGATTGCAAGATTTCTGGGCGGGTATATCTTATATACCGACGGGCAGGCCATGAGAAAGCCTGTGTAGCGGCTTCGTCATGCGACCAAAATAACGAAGATTGATGCCTTAGGATCCACCGAGCCATTCATTGCACATTTTGAGTCCTATTCCCGAGAGCCTCGCTGAAAGCAGAACCATCCCGATTTCTGTTGGGATATTCTTCGGACCTTATGAGGTTACCACCTGAAAATGAGGCCTGGCGGTGTCTACGGTCTCCACAGGGCATCCTTTCAAAACATTCTACAAGGTAGTTTGAAACCGCTATATCGCAAAAGGGGACGGAACGACTTACATGTAGATATCTGGATTACCGTGGATGAGAAATATCCCCGAGCAGTGTCAGCGGTCAATATTAATGACGGGATGAAACAAGTCGATGACTGATAATAATGAAATGATTTCACGAGCTGCAACTATCCATAGCATCGTAGGTTCCGGGCACAGGGAGGATCACAATGGCAATCAAGATGACAGGGTTCTCTTTTCAGGTCCATTCTGATAATAAACGCAATCAAGCGCCAGAAGCAAATGACCAGAGCAGGATTCGATCTCATTCAGAAGGTAGTATGAGACAAGCCTCTCCATTCCTCATGATACCGTAGAGAAGGATAGCGTCCGATATTCCAAGATATGCCCAGGGAGATAAAGTTCCGTTCAATAGGTAGGTGCCAGACATAGCGCAGGTACAGCATTTCTGAGCGGAACCGACTCTAAACGCCACTGTAGCCAGATACGGAATACCGAAACGCTGACCTGTAACCTACTATGTTACCCGCCATTCTTAAGTCGCGCTTTCGGACGGAGCATAATTTTAGAACGACTCGATAAGGAGAGACTTGTAACACGATTGAAAGTTCAGGTTGAAGACAAAATTCAAGTTGAAGGATGCTACGACGCAACTTAAAAATGTATGCGTAAGACCCACGAGTCACTGCATCAGATTTCCTACAAGGCCCGAGGTCTTTTCTGTAACTTACGTTACTTTTCACGTACATCAGGTGCCTTGCGATGATTTTCGTTGCGAATTACGGATTGGCTCTGAGGTGCGTGTCAAGTCATGAAATTCAAATTGGTCCAGAGAAATTCCCGCGCCACATCGGAATTTTTTCATTTCCATCTGTATCGTGAGTGGCATCGCGCTTGCCCTCTTACATTGTCCTAATTCCCTGTGCCGATATTTTCTATCAGTATTTTATGTCTTTTTATAAGATTACGCTTGTTCAAAGAAGTATTGCATAAAGCATCGCTCATCGATCGAGCTCCTTCGACAGACAGTAGCTGAAAACCAAACAGGGACTCTGGCCTATCAGCCGCGTTTGTATATAACACTGAGATTGATGGTTCACAGTTCCCAAGCTTGATCAGGTACTCTGGTGTGCAAAATTGATACTCTGAATGCGAGGGACAATGTTGACGTCGAGTTCGTTAGTCTCTGGCGATAGTTCAGTCAGGATTGGGCCATCTGGTCTGAACAACGTAGGTCAGATAAATCTTCCTTCGGCCTGGGTCTAAATTCACCGTTTCATTCTTCAGATACCTTATACTGCTACTTCTCATCAATATACCAATACCATGTACTTAACTTATTTTGATCTACTTGTACTAGATTCTCCGGTACTACTTCCCATCAATAAGGTTTTATTCGATAGGTGACAGCCTTCATTTTTAGACCTTGCCATTCTCATTGCCATCTAAAAATAAAGAAATGGAAAACAAAGCAGTCAAAAATCTCCACATCGGCCCGGGGTCCGACGGCATTTTCAGTTGCGCCCCCACGCCTCTTCAACGCATCCACGCTAACAGCAGGATCAACTCATGTCACCCTTTCGTTCCTCCTCCCATCATGCAGCCCTACTTTGAGACTGTAAAGGTACGTGGAGCATCTGGATTATCGTAAAATTTTACTCAGACCTTTCTACTCAGGTGAATAGGCATCTTCGTCGTCTAAACTGCCGCCACTCAAGGGTCTTCCAAGTCGTTTGCAGATGTTCCCGTTCATCCTGAAGGCATCGATACACGTGCATTTCTCGAAGCCTCAGATGGTTTAGTAGGCATGTTCGACCTCCTCGGAACAGGCGTATTCGGATTCGTACAGGCTGATATTCGGTCGAATATCAAGGTGCGGCTAGTAGCTAGCTGGTCGGCTCTCTCTCATGATCCAACACTCGCTTTAGGATGTCCGTTCTCAATACGAGTCTATAGATCCAGCACCAGTGACGGTCGAATGCATGCTGCCAGGTTTGGCTTGTATATATCCAGAACGCCACGCCCGGCCCCTGACATAGACGTAGGATCATGTGCACCTTCGCTCACCCGTCTCGTGCGGGGCCTCGCCTTCACCTGTCTCGCGCTGCAGAACATGCAGGCAGATCCCTCGCGTGATCTGCATGTCTGCTTCAAGACCTCATATGACACTGTTTTGAAGCACCATCACTCTTTCGTCATCAGGTCGGTGGTATACGTGAGTTTTTTTCGCGTACATTTAATTGTTCGCATTCGGTATTGATAACGAGGCAGATCGCCCTCCGTGCGGTACCCCACCGTAAGGACTTCTACAATCGCATTGCCCAAGGCGCGCCGCATGATAAACTGGATGAGGATATGCGTCGCTGGTTGACGGGTCTTGATGGGATTGTTCAGCGTCTGAAAGAATTTCTGAAACAAGGAGGATTTGGCACAGTGTGATCATGAATTGGGAATTCAATGCACCTTTTTGTATAGAGTTCTAGTAGACCTATAGAATGGGACTAGTGATGCCGTCCTCTCTGAATCCAAAGTGTACTGTATGTTCTTCCCGACTTTCTCGTCGTTGTTCTAGCTCTTTATGACGTTTTCTCTCTCTCTTCTAGGCATCAATGTTTTAAAGTGTTTTACACGTCGTCCGATGAGATATGTTCATGAACCATCTAGTGCTTGCATCCTCGCGAGCCTTGTATGCGCGCGGTTTGTCGGGAGATCCACAGAGCGGTAGGACTGGTCTCGCCCCCCAGCAGGAACAATTTAGTGTTGACTTGCGTTCATTCAAAAAACAGTCTGAAAATAAATCGAAACGAATCGCGTTTTTAACTAGCCCTATGAACTCTGATCTTTTATTCAGGAAAATTCAAGTAAAAAAAAAACGCCTAATGATTATAGAAAACGAGAATGATCTACAGCACGGATGGATTTTCATATGTTGGTTTTTTCCTCTTGCGCACCTTCAACCGAGTCTCGCTTCCAACGGTGTGTAATTCTACTGTGTATCTGCTCTTTAGTAGTATTGCAGGCTTGGGGCAAATGGAAATAGCGATTCTAAAAATATCCGGGTACCCCGGCAATGATCCGTTGCGTCATCCTGGAGAAAACTTCCTCGGTCCACGACCTACCGCCTGTCTAAAAGTTAGTACTTCCTTTCCCTCATTCACTATCCTATGATGCACAAGCTGGGCCTTTTTGATCTTTCATGAAACTATCTTATTTCTACAACGGTATCTGATACCATTCTAAATTGGCCTGTCTCTCTGTCTTCGTTTTGCTGACTGCACCATTTTTTTCAGGTATCGAGATGGAAGTCGGTCACAAATTATGATGTTACATCCCAATACATTTCATTCATACATTAATCTGCAAGTCAAGAACGCCCACACGTCCGAGAACACTCCCCCCTGTTCCTCTTCCAGAGTCAACAGGCTCTGAGACTCCAGGCCGTAGATGCCGTCGGAGGTGTACGTCACCGAGTACCAGTTTTCGTCGTAGTCGGAACCAGAATCAGAACTCTTCGTCGAGGGCGGTTTCTTTGCTATGTGAAATGAGCAACCACGCGAAGGAAAGTAGAAACTGCACGTACTCGATGGTGGCACTTTCGTCACGGAGTCCTTTCGCTGATCTAGTTTCCCCGAGGCGCTCTTTCCCTCAGCTGCTGACAAGTAAACCAGTGAGAAATCAGCGTGCGCGGTGTAGTAGAGACGGACGTACTGTTGGGCATTGGTTCCCTAAGTATCTTGGAGTCATAGATCGTAGTTGGAAGGTGGGGGCTTAGTCAAGAGGGAAGGGAGCTCCAAGTGGCTTATAAAGGGACTGGACCGGTGGGCCGGCGGATCTAAGCCAAAAGAGAAGCGGAAGCGGGCGGGCCTTGGTATCCAGACTGAGCTCGAGCAATCTGTCCTTTACTAGAAGAGGGTTGCTCTTATACAGTTACTTTGGTATTACTACTACTCGGATATTGCGATGGGGCATTATTAACACAGCTGCGGTGATAGGTGACAAAATCCTAGCTGTCATTGATGTGGATAGAGCTATGAATTAGTCTTTCCCAAAAGTGCTAATTTACTTATTCAAATCAAATTATTAATATTTTTCATCTATAAGTCACCAAAAAAAATCCTTTTAGCCTCGCCCAAACCTCGATAATTATCTGGTAGGCTCCTCACAGTAAAAGGCAAACAACAAAGATAACGTCTCTTCCAGAGCGACCCCGTCCAGGTTCTCACGCAGAGTCAGCTGGTCGACCAACCCGTGTGTTGAGCGTAGCAAGAGTGGGCTGCAAGTGTTCTTCACATCAAGCAATCGGGCTTCCTCAGCGGATGAAAGGTGAGGCCTTCCAATGAAATATCACACGTTCCCTGGGAACGGCGAGTCTGTTCCACGTGCGTACTGTCGTCTTCGAAATCAGTCAGACAACCGAAATTTGGCTCTCACGGCGTCTACTCTTGCTACTTGGAACTCTAGGCTTTTCAGCGCCTTCGAATAGGCGACCAGTACGGATCTGAGTTTCAGCATCCATCGTTCAGCACAAATCCCTCAATGGCCGGTCAGAACAAGTCTCCGAATTGATTGCGGCATTCCTTGAGGCTTTTACAAGGAGGACACATGCACGGTTTCCTATCGCTGAACGAAATGAAGGCTTCTTTGCCACACAGCCTGCCAAGGAAGGCCATGATGATAACAGATATCCTCGAGGATATACACAGGCAGGAATCTGGCAAGAACATAAGCTTCCGTTGGCCATCAGACGAGACCACCCACGGTCAGCAGATACACCGAATAGCAGGCACGTACGACTTATTTCCGGGAACCGCTCATCTCAGTCGGCTACTCTCCATTCAAGTCCTTACCGGTACATCATTGACTGAATCCGGATTCTTATATCGTACATTGACCATTTATACATTCCCACACCAAAGGAATCTGCTTCAGAGCCTTGACCGTGAAGGGTCAGCTCGACGACACTCGGGTTTCACCCCAATGGTATCCAACACATCACAGATCGTCTCTGCCAGCAAATTCGGTTTCTCCTGCACAATCATGTGCCCCACACCTCTGACCCGTGTCACAGAGGCCACATACCGACCTTGCGACGCATCAATGAGGCAGTCTTGGAAGTAATCGGGGCTAGAATACAATCAACAACGGTTAAAAGCCTGTGCATAGAAGGGTGGACTGACACTAAATCATTGTATGTCCCCCAGATCACATGCACCGGCACCGCGTGACAGACCTTCGCGAGCTTAGTGGTTGCCTCGAAGTGCCCATCGACGTCTGGATAAGACATGGCTTCTTGCTTTCTATCACACTTGAGCGTGACTCCTCCCTGCTGGTGTTCCCGCAGTCCGTGTTTCTGGGGAGCCGTTAAGCTTCTGACAATGTCAGTATTATCGATTACTCACGACAAATATATCCAGGACTCTATTATCCCAGACCCTCCATGGAAACCTCCCGGCGAGCCAGCCATGTGCATCGTCTTTCCCTGTCCACCGGTCCCGTCGAATGCTTGTCGCGCATACCGCACCCTCCATCGTCGCCATACGGTCGGCAAAGTGAGCTCGGAAAACATCCTCTGTGATCATAGTGGGCTCAATGAGGACCAAACCAGCATATGGAGGCGAGCTTTGGGTAGTCAGCATCCTTGAATGACGGTATCAGCTTCAGCTCGGGGGAATATAGACGGCTGGACTTGCATGGCTCCGGCTCCGGCTGAATGACCTAGTCCGACTATCCGGTGCCCTCTCATCGGAGACGAACGAACGAATGAGGCGATTGCAGGGGCCCATTCGCATATGGCTAATGCCCTCTTTCAGTATTGCACCAGCAAAGGAAATATCAATGGGACATACAAACACCTTCAGGCCGTTCCCTCAACGCGCTCTCGTTCACTACTGCAGCGTCGCCGTGATTCTGCCAGTCAAACGCCCATGCTTCACGTATTCTATGCCTCGGAGATTTGGCTCCTTGAATATCAAAAATTCGTTCGATAGTCGGCTCCCATTGTTCTTTGTCTGCAGCTCAAAGATAGGTAAAGCAACCAGGATTGACGATGAAGAACAAAACTCACGAGATCCGATGCAATGAGCAAAGATTAATGTGAGCCCATCAACATTTTCCTTGCTGGCGCCTGGTGTCCTGTATCTTCTTGCTGTCATCTTCAGTGCTGGTCCTTTTCGACCATCAATAGGCGGCGATACACCATTCAAAACAAAGAGCTTGCTGTTCATGGTGGCTGCCCTTGTCAGGTTATGTCGGTGAAGTATCTGTGGCAGTAAACGGAGAAGAAGAGCGAATCCATGGCAGATATTATAGCGTTGCCTGAGTTAAAGTGACTGTTCGAGTGAAGGTTACGCGCCTTCTGGAATCGGTTCCAAACCAATTCTGGATTACCCAAAAAGGTCGGAACCCTAACCCTACGTGGTACTGTCACCGTCTTGCCAGCGACCATGTCCTTCTCGAACAAATGCGATGGGGGTAATAGCCGTGGCTTAATTTCGTTACGGAAAAATAATACAAAGGCTCTTTTGGTTTCATAGTGCTCACTTGTCTCTAGTTTGGTGTCTCTTTGGCTGGGATTTGGTACTGCCTTGTCAATGGCTCCGCCTGGCACGCTGATCCATTACTGGGCTGATAGCGCGCTATACTGGACCTTTTCAATCGTGACGATCCGTTATTTTTGGATGAATGCTCGCGGCTTCCAGGTGGCAAACGTTCTTCACTTCGGTCTTCCCCAAGGATATACCACGAGATACCTTCAACGGTCTGGGGCTGTTCTCGCAGTCATTCTGCATACACACCATCTCTGCCCGTCTACGCCCCAAGTATCTTCTTCCCCCCTGCCAGATGTGGTTAGTGTGAGTGGCGCCCTGTCTGAACACTGGTTCTTCGTCGTACTAATCCATTCGTGCAGCCTATCCTCGGAACCAGAATCCAGTAGCCACAAGAAGCGCAGGATATGTGTCACTTCAATGTCTCAGCCGCATTCTCGACGATAGGTGTTCATGCAGCTATGACTTTCCAGATGCATTTCAAGAACCATCAATGTTCCCACCTAGAGTCATTGAGCATTCCAAATTAACAACTTCAGGATATGACTCAGCTCCGGCGAGCGCTTGTATCGATCAGCGCGCGGAGGTCTGTGCATATGAGTCTCCCCTTTCTCTTATAGCCTGATCCAGATTGTACCACAATGTAGAATTGGCTTCTCATGAAGACCCCGGGCTCGATTCCAACCCGGTTTTCTGTTCATCTACTCCTCTTCAGAAGTCCTGTTTCCTTCCAGCGGCGGTAGACACCTCCGTCCTTCATGGAGCTCTCGAGCCAAGCCATATTTGTTCCATCGATGACGGCCTCTAGAACTGGGCTTATAAATTCGCCGCACGAAGAGAACGGCAGACTCGTCTCCCGCATCTAGACGTCATGCCTGCTCCTCTTCTCTTCTCATTCGTTCTTTTTTATTGGGTTGCTAGAATCATCGAGTAGGTAGGTATTCAGAGCGGTACCGTCTATACGTCATTACATCTGGTTCTCGAGTCAGATATGATTACTGAAAGGCCGATATTATCAATATGATCTCTTCCCTGAAAACCATAAGGATAAACCTCGAAGGAGGTTCTAAAGTGAAGGTTGCCAATTGAGATCTAGATGTAGTTGAGCACTTCTGCTGGTCTGACGAAAGCGAAGTAAATACTCAACAAATTGGTAGAAATTAAGCACCCATGTTAATAGGTAAATTCAGCATTTCCTATGCCAGAATATTAAACTCAAGCATGGATAATAGAAAGAGAATTGTAACAGCCGCTTATTGGCAAAGAATAAAAATAAAAACGGCTCCCAAGACATTGTGACAATGAAGGAAATGACGATCCCGCTAATCCAGCCCGTGAGCAAGCGGAAATACTAGTTTTAACGAAGTAAACACGCGGTAGTAACCGGTCCGAACGTTCCGACATAAGGGATCTCCGGTCCGATGGCCGCTTTGTCTCGAACTTGCATGTCGTCTCTCTTGTTCCCTCTCGCAGTGGCTCTATCGACGCGTTCTTTGGTCGCCTAACTGGTGGATTTTACTTGTGATATTGAGAAAAGCTTTTATCTGTGCGTATTTCCACTCCTTCCTTTCAAGCAAGCGCTCATCGTTCCTCAAAAGTCGCACGGAAAAAGTGTTCCAGGGGTTTACTTTTGCCCTTGAAATCTCTTCATTTACACTTTTTTTGGGTGGTGTATAGCTATACTTGAGGATTAGATGCCATTGTGGTGAACCTTTACAGTGAATTGTGAGCCGAAAAATATATTCCAGCACAGAATTGAGTAACATTTGTTTAGGTGCCTTTAAAGGAGAATATTAGACAAATCCCGCCAAGAAAAGAGCCTGCGTTGCGTGGCTGATATGGATATCACTCCCGATGCATCGCTAACCATGGACGTCGATAATTTGGAGGATGAAATACCTTCGTCGTCGCCGAACAATAGCGGACATGTTTTGTGGAAGGCATCTCAGACCACCAACGCTGCACTTCGCGACCTTATCGTGGAGTCATCAGAGAGCGTGCCCGATCCTTGTATGGTTGTTTTCATAGAAAAGAATCGAGTCGCTGACATTCCATAGCCCTTAGTAAACGCATCCCCAGGTGGGATGGACCTAGTTCCCCTCAAGAGCATCGGAGATCTACCCCATATGATATGAGACGTCGCCCTCCGCGACGATCATCATCCACTGTACTTCAGCCTGTCACTTCCACATCTTCTAATTTGTCTGGTACCACAACCTCAGTGGATACAAAGGCTTTAATCGGTCTCATCGTAACGGTACAGGGCCCTAAATCTGGTGACGAGAACTCGGAGCGGGTTTCAGCGGCAAAGATGAAGACGAGGCAGAAAGACAGGGCCGTGGCAGGAAGCAAGACCGGACGTAGTTCCATGTTTCCACCTCCCACCCCACAAGGCAAAGGCAAAGGAAGAGCACAGGGTTCTTGCATGAACGCTGACAAGAGGCGTCGCAGCGGCACTTTTACCGTGCCGGTGCCCTCTTTGTTGGATTCTGCTTCGACAGCAACATGTTCGGACGTTTCTATGCTTGATGCTAGTCCAGACGGCATAGACGTCGAACGTGCGGTTTTGGCACCACCTCCACACCCTGTGTTGATTCCCAGCCACTGCGAGGTTGCTTCGGGACACGGCAAAGCATCATTAGACAGCAAGGCCCCAAAGCCACCACTGCCGCGCTCGCGAAACGCACCCGACAAACGTCCGTCTACTCCGTCCGTCGTCGTCAAACCCACTCCGAGCAACGATGTAGAACACGTTGCGCCAACTCGAAGAACGAATAAGTTATCTCAAACCCGATTAAGCGACAGCGAGAAGGCAAAAACTGGCTTGTCTTCCAAGACAACTAGCGCTCCTACTGGACAAAGCAAACATTCGTCGGTCGGGAGTCTCAGACGTTCATCTTCTGTTAAACGGACAGAAGCCATCAGGAAAGCGTTGGCTGAAGTCTCTTTGCCATCGACATCCAAGAGAAACGAGGGTCAATCACTGCCCTCGATTTCCATAGGTGATTCCATCGGGCAAGGCAGCCATTCGTCCAGCCGCAGCGTGACGCCTCTACCTACTCTTTCATCCAACCGAACCCGTCCCTCTGCGTCCAAGAACTCCTCAGCAGCGTCATCACGATCCATATCTCGGCAACCCCCATCTCAATCGCCCATCGCAACTCAACAGGAGCCCCCAAGTACAGACCCTTTTTACCGCCCTCCTCCTCGAATGTTGGGTATGGGCGTGCGTCGAATCAGTTCAGCGCCAACAGCTCCGCATGCAGATAGGCCATTGCCCACACAGCAAAAAGGTTTTAAGCCGCCACTCCTCACGGGAAGCCAAGTACCAAAATCTGTGGAGAGGCCGCCTCTTTCCCCTCGGAAGGAGCCCTCATCGGACGATACCTCTTTTGACTGCTCCTTCGATCTGGATCCGGAGGAGCTAGATAATGCAATGCAGGAGTTTGACTAGTGTTTCTCATTTACTTTCATTTTACTTCATTCGGGGTAAATGTTGTATTTACTTTCTCTCTACCCAAGCATTAATTTACTCACCCGCATTTGGTCTATGTACCACGTGACAATTGTTCAGCTAAAATAAAATAGAATGTTTTCACCTTCACTCGATTTCCACCATGGACGCGCCATTGAATCCACCGACACGAATACAGCCTTTCTCAGTGACATCCATCTCAACTAAAAGCACCCAGAAACGAATCGATGCTTTTATGAGCGAATTCCAGGCTCGTACGACAGCGGCGCAGGGAATAAACACAGCTGTGACAGTGCAGCTGCAGAACTTGCGGGATGCGCTACGTGAAGAGCATGAGAGGAGGAAGAAGTGAAATTAAGGTTAGTGCGTAGATGCTATTGGTAGCTTCGATACGTTAACGTTCACAACGCAAGGGGCCAGACGTTGCTGTTAATAATCTAACCATTCGGAGCCGCTGAAGTGGTGGTTCCTCGGCGTATTCTTATCTGGACTGGCAAGGTAGATATCACCGTGATACAAGTCGCCACTGAGAGTACGGAGTTGGTACAATATTGTTAGGTCGATATACCGAAGCACATCTTGATAAATGCTTTTAGATATTCTTCCATGAAGAAAGTGCAGACTGTAGATTTTTTTTTTCATATTTTCGAAAATTATTCAAAAATACCGAAAGGTTTTGCTGAGTCATCTCATGATAACATGTGACACTTCTTGCCCCCCGCTCTGCCTTCCTCTGCCACTGTAATTTTATTGCTCCATTCTCATTCTCCTTGTATATGGCCCTGCCCAAGGTATGTTCTCCAGCATTTCATTTCTCTTCATTTCTCATTTCCTCGCCATC
Source organism: Guyanagaster necrorhizus (assembly GCF_019112545.1). NCBI lineage: Eukaryota > Fungi > Basidiomycota > Agaricomycetes > Agaricales > Physalacriaceae > Guyanagaster > Guyanagaster necrorhizus. Next base: position 149,858 of record NW_025064940.1, read on the forward strand.
CTTCTCGGATCACAGCGGATTATCAAGGTAATCGTCTTTTTAAGTGCTCGCTCGCGTGCACACACTCAGAACCATCGTATGCACAGGAAACCGAGCGACTGGTAGCAGACCCAGCTCCGGGAATAACAGCTGCGCCGCATGAAGACAATTTACGATATTTCGATGTTACCATTCAGGGTCCTGATGGGAGTCCGTTTGCCAGTGCGTTCGCCTGTTCAGTAATGAGTCGGTAGTGACTGGATATGTCCCATGCAGACGGTGTTTTCAAGCTGGAGCTATTCCTTCCCGAAGAATACCCCATGACTCCTCCAAAGGTTCGCTTCCTGACCAAGATCTACCACCCCAACATCGGTACGTTGCGACGACGAGCAAGTGCTTTTTGTGATTTCACTTACAGAGGTAATAGATAAACTCGGACGAATCTGTTTAGATATCCTGAAAGGTACGTTGGTTATCCTTTCTTTCATCATGTGTGATTGACTGACCGATTGCCTATGAAAGATAAATGGTCGCCTGCTCTTCAAATCCGCACCGTCTTGCTGTCGATACAGGCATTACTCAGTGCGCCAAATCCTGATGATCCCCTCGCGACCGACGTTGCGAAGCATTATAAGGAGAACGAGAAGGATGCACAGCGTGTCAGTCAGGAGTGGACACAGTTGTACGCTTCTGCTTAGAGCGTCGATAGAGATGTGTATGAAGAAGTTTTGTTTTGTCATCGTCCGTCACGGCCATGAATTCTGTAATCCTATATCAACTCACGCTACTTTTCTCTTCACCTTGCAACTTACTCTGCCCCTCTTGACATCCCAGGTCGAATGAGCTTCGCGATGTTAACCGGAGTTGATTGAGATGAGTGAGGCATGGCAGCGGCGTTTTCATATCGCCTTCTGTTCGAAAGTCCAGGGCAAGCCGGTTTCAAATATATATGTTGGTCCACACAAATCATGCAAGCTTCCTATCGTTCCATTCCCTTTGGTTCCTAAAAAACAATACAGGAGCAGGATCAAGATACCGACTCTTGTCTCTTTGACACAGTGAGCTCCTGCAATCTAAAATCACTCTGCTGGCACGTAAGGCATGGAACCAGGTAAGAAGTTCACTGTCATTGAAGTAATGCAAGCAAGAATTTCCTTTCAATCGCCTTTTTATGGAATACCGCGTATCCCAGACGGTTGTCGAAGCACCATCTGTCCACTATATACGAAGGAATACCGCAGGTTATCCTCGGACTTGCAGGGCGATACATTTATCATTCCCCCGAGAGCAACTCCATAACAAAAATATATAAAGTACATATTAGATTCGTATTTCAAACAACCACTTCTACCATGCAGCTTTCTCCTTTTCGGAAGCCATAATAAGACCCGTCACGAAATCATTAATGGCATGCCAATACCCGTGCTGCGCCGACGTATCGTCTGCACTCGTTGTCAGTTGAACGCTAAAGCAAAAAAAAAAGTACACAACTTACTATGCTGACCACCAGCAAACTCTTCCCATCTCGATACCTCGTCGACACCCCGCTTGCGTATCAACTCCCTAAGCTCTCGCATATGTTCTGGTGGGACCAGCGTATCCGAAGATCCACTCAATAGCAAAACAGGCGTCCTTGCCGGTATCAGCGGAATCTTCGAAGCCGAATTCCACTTTTGGTGACACAAAAATGTGAACGGGCCGAGGATGGGTAGGACATGCGGGATGAGTGCAGGGAGAGAGGTAAACGTGTTTTCCAGAATGAGTGCGAAGATCTTGCTTGGGTTGCGGCTGACGAGGTCGATAGCTACAGCTCCTCCGATGGATTGCCCGTATACGAACTACAGGACATAAGACATCAGCCTTGCGTCTGGATATAAAAAAAAAGGTGAATTTTTACAATTCGCGTCTTAGAAAACCGCGAATCAGACATGACGTAATCCAATGCGGCCTGTGCATCTTGTTGGAAGCCTGACGCGGGGTCGTAAGGACGTGTCAGCCAAGGGAAGGGAGATGTGTACCTTTCTCTGAGGGTGAGCCATCGGATTTTCCGTACCTACAGGAAGAATGAGAGTCTATACAAATAGGAATGAACGAGTACATACCCACGATATGAGACCATAAGGACATTACATCGCATGAGGAGTTGAAACATCATCGCAAGTGGTATTCTATGACCCAGGTTGCCTCCATTTCCGTGAAACATAATCACCGTCGGCCGACGGGCCACAAGCTACTTCCTGGTTGAGCAAAGTGAGGCTTGGGCCAGAAAGAATCGGCGCACTTTCTCATCCGTCTCCGTGTCCGAATAATTGAGCGGCGTAATGGGTATCGTCGAAAAGCGTGTCGGCCGTGAAAACTCTTTTTTCTGTGGGAGAAGGTAACAACGTAAGGTGACCCCGTCGGATGTCTTCAATTCGACGTCGTCGTAGTGCAGTCCGAAGGTACCTGGGGACTCGACAGCTGCACGGCGACGTCAAGTAACGTCTTAAGGAGAAACAGCAAAGACATACCGTCCAATTCTGGACCGAGGCTGATGTACGCCGACGGATCTGGGATGCCTTTGGTCATTGACGCCTGCGAGGGTGAACATTACTTACAAATAAGATAATTCTGCCCGTAGTATAAGAGCGCTGCTGCCGTTGTCGTCACCATCGCCGCAGTAGCGAACGCGCCCTAATCCACTTCATGATAGCGAATTCGATGCAATACGCTCATATTGCTCACCTTTGCGAAGGTTTCAGCAGACGGCAGGAATCCCGGCATTATGGTGGTGGTGGTGTGGTGGTGGAACGGATCGAAAGGAAAATCCAATTCCCGCGATAATGACGACGACAATTATTTGTCCCCGAGGCAAAGTCCAAAACGAGAAGTTTGTCACAAGTATAAACATCTTTCCTCATCATCATCATCAGAAGCTGACGAAAATGTGAGGATAACGGGTAACGTTTTGCTGAGACATCTTCACAACATAGCAAATTTGTAAGCTTCAAGGCAATCCCGACGGTTGTCATGGACAAAGCCCCGGTCGAAAGTTTAAGCATTCTACAAATATTCTAATCATACTGCCTTGTATTTTGACCAGTGCGAGCTAATCAGCTGCCAGAGGCTCGCACCTCTTTGCGCTTTGTCTACGCCGGTCGTACCAACTGTCAACGCGTATACAAACATACAAAGTTGGCTAGAATATTCAGTAGGTCTGACGGCGGACTTTGCTAGTTGTTCCCTCTAGGCAAAATTACTACATGGTCGTCGGCGTTAATATAAAGTGCGTAGCCGTGCCGAGCATTATGGGGGCTTATTCGCGTTGTCGTCATGCAGGGACGCGTAAAACAGTCCATTTTTTCGCGCTAAGCATTTCATTTTTGATAGTACTTACGCGGTACACACGCGGCTCCAACACTGCGGAGGTCGCCTCACCGTGCCGACACGGGAGTCTTCTTCATGACAATTTGCGAATATCCCTGAAAACGTTTCATGCTCGAATATTGAAGACGTTCAAGAACCGCCTCCCTGAAATTTCGTAAGTCTCCATTTTGTGTTTCTGAACCCTGTTCAAGGATTTTAGTCCGGAGCTCGTTTTATTCCTCTTGAACCACTCAAACGGCAGTCCAAAAGTTCTTTCATAATGCACGTGGTTTTTGTACTGCCGTTCCCGATATTAGATCAACATTTCATTTCGCAGACTCAAGAGATGTAGATCACGCGTCATCGATCATGCTAATGAAATTGGCTTCATGGCCAAGGACAAACGACAACTTCCATATCGCCTTTAAGATCTATTAGACTTTTTTCAGATCCGTGATCCTCCTAAAGAAGACAGGCTATAAAGCCCAACGCGTCCTGACCTTTTTTTCTCACATTCCCATTCCTCTCCTTACTTACTATACATTCCACTGCCATTCTTTCAAAAACACAATCTTTTAACCCGATGCCTTCCTTCAACACCATCCTGTCCTACGCGGCCCTTGGGCTCGCTGCATTTGCCAGCGTCCAGGCTGCTCCTGCCCCCATGCTTGAGACTAGCTTGGCCGTCCGTACCCTCGATGTGCGCTGTGGATGCACTCCTCTACCACAGCTCGTTAACAACTTGATCACCGACTTGGCCGTCGTCCTCGAGCCCGTTCGTCAGTAGCCTCTCTCTTTTGATTCGTACCCATCAGATACTTATCCACTCCCATCTCAGAGTACGTCACCTCCGGGAACTGTACGGCAGAAATTCTCAAGCCTATCCTTGAGGACGCCATCAACATCCTCGGCACGGCCCTCACTGACGTTCAGGCTCTCGTCGGCTTGACCACTGATGTCGTTCTGTCCACTGGCAGTGGTGTGCTCTCCGTCGTTGACCTTTGCGGCCTCCTCACAATTCTTATCAACGTAAGTACCCGTAATATTTCAGTACTGCCTTCCGACCTTCCTTGTCGCACTTCAAGCTCATTTCCGGTGTCGTCGCTCTCGTTATTAAACTTGTTGCCGTTGTCGACAAAGAAGTCGTCTGCAACCTCCTGGGACAAATAGTGTATGTACACTCCTCCGGACGTCAAAGCTATCCTGACCTCCCCTTCTAGCATCCTACTTTGCAAGATCCTCGCAGTTGTCGTTGGTCTTGTTGACAGCGTTCTGGTCCTTCTCGTGACCCTGCTCAACAATGTTGTCCTCCCCCTCATCCTCAACCTCAGCTTGGGCGTTGTTTTGAACGACGTCTGTGGCATCCTTGGCCTCGTCATTTAAATTGCCCCAGTTCAAAAACGGATAGCATATTTTTTCACTATCTCTGTTTATCTAATCTCTGCTCGATCTGCTCGATCTTGTTTTAGGCTGTCAATGATAATCTAACAGTAACTGTACACTCGTGAATCATGATGGTCTATTGATTATTTATCACATGCAGCGAAGGGAATAACGATAGAGGGGCCAAAACTGGCCATTCACACAACAGAAAAAGGATGAGAAACAAACTAGGTAGAAGTAACCGAGGATTGCCAGTATCATTGCAAAGCAGCAATGATAATGTGTGTGATGGGTTCCTAGAGCTTTGAATTTCTCGTCTATCTTCGCTTCGATTTTCGCTTCCAAGAGATCCAGTCTATCGGCGGTGGCCTGGGGATGGTGTCCGCTACGTATATATCAATCAAAAGGTACCACATAAATTTGTAAATGTACATACAATTGAGAGCGAAAGCATCGCGGTCCTTTGGTGCGACGTGGACAGACTCCGAGCCGATGTTTTGCCTAGAATATATCTACAATTAATGGTACGCACAAATGAAAAGTGCGCCTCCTTCGAAGGCCCTCGCCTAATAGTGACCATTGAGTATGAAGACAACATACGAAATCAGAAGAGGGTACACGAAGATAACGTACCAGACTGACGGGCTGCTAGCCTTAATAGAGACGGCTGGAGATCGTGGTTCTTGCTTACCATTAGGAGTGCATTTCAAAGGGAAGGTGACGACGGTGACGAGTGCGGGAGGTTGGTGGGAAGAGGTGAGGTGAAAGACGCTGCAGGAACTCTGTAGACTGCACCATCGTGTAAGTAGGTGAGCACCCTCCCCCCTTTTCTTTCTTTCATCAGAGACATCATCGCAAATAATCACATGTTATCATCGCCAGTACTGTGTCCAGTGTAAGAACGTTCAATGTCCAGAGCGTATATGTTCCAACCATACGTAAACAACCGTTTTCATACTTTCCAAAAGATCGCAATAGATATACTAGACATGAATCGTGAGCGCACAAGTGAACAATGATCATACAACACATAAATGGGACGTTCTAGATATACCATCTTCCACTCCCCCCAAAACCTGGACTCGCACCCGAAGAATTATTTCCGTCTGCTCGCGGGCCAGGATTGGCAGGACCGTCGTTTCCTTCATTGTCATCTCCATCTCGTCGACGTGGGCCCTCAGTTTGTTGATACGAGTGTCGAGGGCAACGGCGGTTCTGTGGAGGAGAAGGACCTTTCACTGCTTTGCGACAAACCGGACAAGTTCTCGCACTCTTCAGCCATTGCTATAGACATCGTCAGCACGAAAAGTTCGGGTGACGAACGAACACCAAGAAACGAACCTCCAGGCACTCCTTGTGCAGCCAGTGAGAGCAATCATTGAGTTTCATGACAGGATCGGTCAGAGCATACTAAAAACACTGATTGAGAACACAATACGGAATGGCAGAAAAAAGTAGCTCACATCATCCAAACAGATCGGACACCGGTGATCACTATCGTTTGTCGACCAATCCTTAAACAAGCCAGTCTTCATGCCCGAAATGACATCAGCAGGTGTAGCTTTGGGTACGTCTCCAAGAAGCGAACTGAGCGAAAGCAAGCCTTCATACGAATCATCAAAGTCCTCGTCTCGCTGAAACAAACAACTCAGCAAAAATCTGACATGACCTTGATCAGTCTTACCACAAAATCACCCATTCCAAATCCACCAGCTCTCGCCCGCCTAACCCTCCATGGTGCGTGTATGAACTCCAGATCATACAAATCCAGTGGCCGGAAGAGTCCAAATCCTTCATGGTGATGGGCTCTCATATAGCGAGAATTATTACGCGAACCACGGGCTGCAGCCGCCCTAGACGGCAAAGGCTCCGCTGATGGTCTTGATCCAGTCGGTTGCGGAGGAGAAGGCCGTCGCCGAACCGAGAATGACGGTGGGCGCGAGGCACTTCGGCTGCAAACAATAACCCTCTTTACTTCTGATTCATTGTAAAAAAAAACCGATGACTAAACATACCTCGCATCGTCAAGGTCACCCCAAGCTCTGAAGCCAGAACTCGTAGCCGTCCTCCTTTCATCGCGTCTTTGTTGTTGCTGCTGCCGCTGGTCGGTATCATTACGCTCCCTCTCCCTCTCCTGCTCATGATACTGGTCAATCAGCTGCCTCGACCGCACCGAGGACAGTCCATCATGACGAAGCACCTCCAAAGCGTGAGAGAATCCATCCGTGTCGGCCCCCGAGGTGGTGGACGTGGCAGCCGTCTGTTCCAGTCTAGAAGCCTCCATTCGCGCTCGACGGCTAAGATAATTGTGTATATCTGACGATGAACGACGAAGAGGGTCTTCGTCTATCGTGCGCCTTGAATAAACAGGTCGAGGAGCGGTACTGTCAGGGGCAGTCCTTCCATAGACAATGTTGGACCTGCGCGAAGGTATCCGATCGCCTATAGTATGTTCAGGAGGATTACGGGACAAACGATCCTGATATATTCGTTAGTTAGAATATCATAAAGTTGTGCCCCATCAAGCTTACCGTAGTATGTGACCTCTCCTCCATTCTTAATCTTGAAGGAGGAAAATTTTCCTCAAATGGAAGCGGAGGTATGGACGGCGGACGCGAAGTCTCGCTCTGCTGTCTCGCTCTGATCCTGTCAGCCTGCCATATCATCGTATTGCGAAATGGCCCAGGGGCAAACGCATTGGGATCAATACTTATAGTGTCCGGGCGGAGAGCAGCAGTACTCTGTCTTGATGGAGTCGGCGCAGGTGGACAGCGTTCAGGAAACACTGTTCTGTCATAGTTCAAAAGTTCAGAAACTGTGGGGTCAACAGGTGGTAAAGGAGGTAAGCCATAGGATTCTGGTTCAGTAGAGTCTGCGGTGTGCGGGATGAAGATGGCGCCAAGGTCTGGCGGTGGAATTGACGGTGGGTTCGTAGAAGGTTGCCGAGAAAGAAGTGATTCATTGTAGAAAGGAGAGTTTTCCTGTAGACCATTTCGAGCTACGGCCCGCGCCATGTCAGATATTGTCGACGACCGCGAGTCGAAGAAATCCACCGACAAGTGGCTTTCGGAAGGACGAGGGACCGGTCTGCCGTGACGCTGATACTCATCGACTGATGGACGCGAAGGATGATCATTCAAGCTAGACGACCGCCGGACCGGGCTGTGAGAAGAAGAGGGCCTGGATGTCGAGGAATTAGTATAAGGCGATGAATCGGAGCCTCTTCGTAAAAGATAGGCGAGACGTCTCTCTCTTAGCGCATCAGCAGTGAAGCCTCTTGTACGTTCCGATGAAGGGGAACTCGGCAAAAGGCGAGCAGGATAATGGAAAGCGAGGTCCTCCTGACTGCTGGAATGAGCCTCGGACCGATCAAAAAGTTCAGACAAGGCATCTGCACGCCTTGAGCTTGAGGAGCTGCCTTGCTCTGGCGGCAATGCTAAGTCTTGCCATTCTTCATCAGAGTCGGGCTCTCGCTCGGGCCGAGGTACATCGCTCTGAAGGCGTTCCATTAATTCAGCATAAGCGTTACGTCTCCGTATCTCGGAGGCATTCTCAGATATCAGAGAGGTCGATGATCCGGGTCTGGAGTACGAGCCATACGCTCTAGTTCGAAGACGTCGGAGTGTTGGAAGGACTGGAGACGGAGAATGCGAACGAGAGGAAGGCCTAAGACCTGCTAATGACCGTAGAGATTCTGATTGTGATGAAGTCGATTAGTACCTGGCTCGCCGTCAAGGAATAAAACAGACCTTCAGAGTGTGTAGTGACTAAGCGAGGTCTGACGGGAGAATGAGAAGGCCTTCTTGTTCTGTCTATCTGCTCGGTTTCTGAGATGCGCTCATCGATATCAGGCCAGCCAGTAAGGCCCATTTGGGTATTTCTGCGCCTGCCACGCTCTTGATCTAAAGGTAAATTAGAAGCTGAATCCACGAGGACAGCCCGAATACCGACCAGATTCAGTCTCTCGAGGATCCAATAATCCCTGCTCTATGTACCTTGAATTATTCTCGAGAGGGTCGGTAAGAGGTAGCAGCTCCAAGTAGGGTCGTTCTTCCGAAGACCTTCGGTCCCTGGCGGCTGCTGACAGGAAAGCATCTTCATTCCAAGGCAAGGGCTGGTCCTCAAACCATCTCTCCAAAGCGCGATCTAGATATGAATATGCAGATTCAGATTGGCGACGGCTTTGAGATGGAGATGAACGCGTATTCATAGCTCTGCGTAACGCAGCGCGATCAAGGAGTGGTCCAAGTGCGGGCCTGTCCTCTTCCATGGAACGATCTCTCCGAGAGCCTGATGTATCTTCTGACACGCTGGTTTCATCGATATCCCGAAATACAAAGGTAAGATCTAAAGAGGACAGCCGAGAGGAAGTCAAGTCGAAACCATCACTGAAGCGAGTCCATTCAGTGGAAGGCAGACTTAGACGAGAGGTCGGATCTGAAGTGGGGTTCGGGGCTGATGAGGAAGATGAGTTTCCGCGATTCCTACGATGTCAAATAATTACTCACGTCTTTCATCATCAACTGGACTCGAGCTGGAAGCGGCCCTATTAGAAATGGGAGACAAAGGTCGTGGCGGTTCTGGAATGTCTGAAGGGTCATATGGCAACAAAAATGGAATAGATACAGGTTGTTGTGCTTCTGCTAGAGAAAGGGGCGGCAAAGTCGGAGGAGGTGTTGGGGTTCGTGGCAATGAGGACGTCCTTGGGTGGCGCAGAACAGAAATTTGGGTATCGAACTCGCCGAATCGCTGCAACGTGAGACTGAAAGGGTCCTCGTCCTCGCCACGGCTGGTCCCATTCCTACGCACTCGTGAATCTTCTGCCGCCACTGAGGTTGACGGCTCCTCTGTCAAAGGATAATCGGGCAGCTCAATATCCTGAATGACCGGCGTGGGCAACCGTGGTGGTAAAGGTGGTATGATTACTGATTCCTGGCCAATGGGAGGTACGGCTTCGCTGCTGCTAGATGGGCTGGCTTCGCCGGAAGAGACGACAGTCGAGGATCTGGAACTGCTAGAGGAAATACTATGGGCAGATACACTGCTCGCACTCCTTGCACGCTTATTACGATCCCTGCGCCCTCCATTATCCACTGAGCTCGACCCTACATCATTGCCAGTCGTGGGACTCTCCAAGTCGAATCCAAATTGCTCGAAAGACCGTTTGAAGGACGTCGCGTTCGCCGGTAGCGTAAGGTGAAGCTGGGGCGGGCAGTTTGCAGCCATGATCCCGATGGTCTGATTGGAGAAGATGGAGGGAAGAGACAAGGAGTGCTTGCTCGTGGTCGTCGCCAAGTACTTTGCCGGAAATGACGAATTGACTTTTTTGGACATCCCGCGAATTCGAAAAATAAATCCTAAGTTAATTTTCTTCCATTATTTTCGTGAACAAGTGACTAACTGTCGTGTTCTCAAGATTAAAATAACTGAACCCTAACGTACTCCTCCAAGAATGACCCAAGGAGAAAGATCCAAAATGATTTCTTCGCGTCGCCAGCAACCCTCAAAGCATTTTGTACCTACCTCATTGGAGTCATTCTAAAAAGACAACTTCAAATGCTTTCCAGGGTCCGCGACTCCACTGAGATCGGAATTCGCAGGAGACGATATCATATGCGGAGAAGCCATTTTTCCGCCGCATCTGCCCGAATCATTGTTCGCTCGTTTGAATTTTCTTCTTAGATACTAATAGAGGCCTTGATAAGCACATCCTCGCTACAAAGTAACTACTAGCTTACCCCCCGGAGCCACTTGAGAATTGCGAAGAGTAGCACTGTGAGAACGGAAGACAGAAAGGCGGTCAGGACGGTATTACTGGCGGAGGGATTACATATTGATGCACAGCTTGATGAAACATAGGATAAGTTCGGCGTAGGTGTCGACTCTACACCATAATAGACAGTGCTAGACGGAGAGCGGATCATCATCCTTGATGGATATGTAGTACCTAGCACACTCTCATATAACTTACTATCTTATATTCGAAAGAAAATTCACTCACCCTCGACGGCCAAGATTGGCACTGCTTGAGTCTCATACACATACGCGGTCGGAAGCCCCACATGTGAACTTGAAAGAACCTGTTGTGCCGAGGGCACGCCAGCTGTTTCGGACGCCTCATTGCCGTTATCATTTTCCACGAGCTGTGTTTCCTGGGACCTGAAAGAAACCAGGTTAATTGACGCACTATCAACGACAAAAATGCGTACACAATCCCAATACTGTCATATCCCGAGTCCGGCACACCCGATACGTTGATAACAGGTCTGGATACGGGGCTGGCACACGTCGTTTGGATCATCACGATGGTGATCAGCAGGGTTAACATGCCGTCGAGGTTGGACAGATCAGGACCATAGTCGCAGGTATGTTGAAGGGGCCAAGCTACTTTATAATCTGAAACTTACAGCACTTTGGTGGTTGTTCATCCATAGTCGCGGTTGACCGTGACAGCAGATAATACTATTGACATGAGAAAGTGACAGCTATACAGCTTGTGAGTTAAGGGTTCTGAATTCTTTCTTATCAGCATGCTGGCAAGGATTGACCAAAATAGATAACTTGCCTCGATGCCTTGGATTTCTTTCTACGAGTCTTGCCACCGCGTCGATGCACCAGGGAGAAGTTCGGCGAGTCTGACTTTATAAAGCTGTGTGAATCGACGCTGGAGTTTCTGCATTTCAGTCATCTATAAACAAAAGAGAATCTACTAGTTTGGCCTTTCTGTAAGTCATGATCATCTAACTGGTATCAAAGCAAGTCTCCCATGACCACAAAGGCTACGCTAATGTCAAGATGACTGTTGGCTTGTGGATCTAGACAATTTTTCATCAGGCGGGTGGAGTTTGGACAGAACAACTGGACGATAAGCTTGGACCGGTTTCACAGCAGAAGCGGAATCTATGCATGGAAGCTGTCAAGGATTACGGAGCCACTAGGGGTTGATATTGGAGCGATATCGATAGAGATGTATGAGCGGGCCCGGAGTATGGCTAGATGCATGCAGAGACGGGATCTTCATGCAAACAGCTAGAACCAGAACGAAGTCCAATTCCTGTGGGGGGCTGTAAGACAGGGTCCGTCGGCGAGATTTTTGGGAAGATGTAAGTTTATTATTTTAAATAATTAATTTTATTATGGAACGGCCGACATAAATCACGTGAATATCATAGGACCGATGCGGGTATGTAATGGTCCTACGCGTACCACCGACATCTTCATCTCGTCTCAATAATATTTGTGCATATCCACCTAATATAGTTTGCTGACATTTTTTTCCCAGTACTGGAGATAGTATTACTGGTAGGAAGGAGATACCTGCCTTTGGAGATAATTTGTTAGCATTATGTATTATTACACAGGATAGGAAGTACAGTCGAAGTCAACATGGCACTAGTGACGTCGGACATTCGTGTGACGTCAGCCGGTGACGAACCTACCGTTGAGTTCGCTGTATCTTGCTTGCCACAATCCACATCGCCTTTCTTCTCCTCTTTACCTTTACTGCAATGTCGGACCCAGCATATCTGATTCAGAATCATCCCAAGGCTTCTTCGCAGGTCTTCTGCACTTGTTACCCTCTGGCATGTCTCCAGGGGTGGCAGCGCTGGCACACTGAACTTTGTTCTTGCCTAATGCTCAAGTGACGACAGTGCCAACTGTCAAAAAATCATTCCTTTTATTTCTTCAGGCGAGTTTTATTCAAAATCCTATGAAAAAGTCTCAACAGGACCAGTAGCATGCAACCAATTTGCAGCTACTGGACTCCACGTCCAGTTTCGCCTTTCAAGAGGGTGGGAAATTCCAAGAATTCTAGCCGGCGGGCTGGCAGTGAGAATAACGTCGATGGTCGCCAAGAAGGCTGGGAAAGACAAAGAATCGGCAACATTGTTGAAGAATAAGCTCATGGCGGTACGGATCTTTTGTGTTATTGATACTTCTCATTCTTATCAGAAACAAGACGTTAGAGAGCTTGAGCGCAGGACTCAGGGCTGAAGTATCCATCACGTTCGACAAAGAAAGTTCGTCAATCAAGTAGCCTTATAAAAGGTGCATGGAAGAGTATCATCGGTAATCCCTTTAACTTTTTGTGATGTTCAGAGACCGAGATAGCTAACCATCTTCCAGAGTGTTATCAAGCATTTATCGGTGTCGAATATACGAGCGGCTTTGTCAAGAAAGCTGATTCGATACAAGAGATGAAAAACCTTGCTCTGATCGTTCAGCAGCTGCGCGATAGCACTTCATCGCTGAGGAGTACCCATTTAACGCCGTTGCAAGGCCTGGACAGAGACGCGGATGGGAAACTGCGTGAAAAAAGAGCGATTGCATGGCGCAAGAATACATATGGGTGGCCAGACATCACGCAGTTGAATCATCTAGTGGACGTTTCAGGGAGCTAAAAAAGCATAGAGAGACACTGGATAAACGGTTAGGAAACTGTATTGCAATTTGGTTGATGATAGAGCACCATTTAACTGAACATTGGACGTGTCAGACTAAAGCCGCGTCGCTATTCTCCGTCATAGCAAGACTAAGGCGGTGTGTTTGATGGTAAAGGTTCTTCCACTGCCCGCCTTCCAGAAACAATGGTTGATACCACGTACATCTCTCCATTGCTCTTCGCAGCAGGTGCGATGGCAGACACCGCCGGAGCACTTCGAGCCTTCCGCTGCAGACGAATGGGAGCGTTTATCGATCATGTTCCTTAGCAGCTCGCTAAGGAAGGTTCTCCATGTCTGTCTGAGAACACGAGGATCGACTTCGTCGATATCCGGAGGATCATCAATGGTGATGCACCAATCTACGGGTAGCACACCGGGCCATGTTTTCGCCTGATCAAGTCTTATGGAGACCCGAGTTCGTATGAGTTGGTCAAACACCTCCAAAGGGCTGCATGCTCCTGGAAAGAGCTTAATTTCGAGGTGGGTGTACTGGATGTTGGGGAAACATTTGCGAAAGCCGGCATAATTGGGCATGTGGCACAACACTATGTAGGGAAATAAGGCTGAGTCGTTGTTTGATTTGATGAGATTGACATGACAGGTAATGGTACACGTAGATTCGCGGGGAAAAGGACGGTAGACCGAGGATGTTTTGGAACGGGTGATAGAGCTAAGGTAGAATAGGTATCCGACGGTGGGGACGTAGATATGCCAGGATGTGATACTGGCATAGGCATCCCTCCAGAGGGTGCAGACAAGGGTGCATGCAGTCATGAAGGCTATATGGTCTTCAGATAGATGTTCAAAGTATCAAAACTCGGAGATGATAATGTCGACGAGCTCGAAGGGCAGCTGGCCGTAGAAGAGTTTCTAATTGTATCCCCTACGAAAAGGGCCGGGGGATATCAACCATATGTAATGCTCGTATAACTGATGTCAGGCAGCAGCTGTTCATCCTTCGTGAAACAACAGACGCGCCTCTTCCACTGAACAAGTTAAACAAGGATTGATCAACAAACACGTGAAGTCGTCCTCTTTCGCTACTAGTCACGGTACGCAGTACTGTACAATACTTCCCATCATCATCAGTAGTGCCAGCCCCGTGTCTCGAGAAAGAAAACGAGGATCGAGACGAGCTAGACGACGTTCCCCACCACCGTGGGTGACCTGGACAAACCATCGAAATCAGCTTTTCTTACGACTTTTTGGTATGTGCTGTTTCCTTTCTATATATTTGCCTCATCGAATACCCAGATGAGCTTTCTGCGGCGGCTAGGTGATGGCCTAAACCGTCTGCGCCATCGTACGACAGCAGCGAATCTTATAGGAAAAGCGTCGGCCATCCGACCTCGCCCCGACCAGGAGTTTCTACTCTACCAGAAAACGCGGCTGCCCTGGTGGGTGAACTGGACTTATGGATTGCTCGGGTTAAATATTGTCTTTACGTGCGTCCCACTTTCGTCTTGCTCAATCCGTTTTACTCAGTATTTGAGAAAACAGCGCGTCAACGATGGACCTTGTGTGGAACAACTGGACAAAATTATCCACAGAAAAGCCGGCTTATGCTACTGATGATGACGACGACGACGACGAGAAGGACCGCACACATCGTATCCTCCGGTCAACATGGGAGCGATTTTCCGTCGCTGCCTTGGTTTTCCTGTCAGGTTGTGTTACTACAGCTGTGGTCATGCAAATGCGTTCTTCATACGTCCTCACATTCGATATCTTGGCTGACCATGGACAACGCAATCTATTCCTCCAGACCATTCGAACAGGTCCAGCCAAGGGCCTCTCCTTCCCCTTCAATAAGGCCTACTTGTTACCTGGCCGGAGCAAAACGGAGTTCATGATCCGTGTGGATGGGAAGCCCACGTGGTGGTACATCTCATTGGATGACAACTGCTTTATTGCTGGAAAAAAAGTTTCCCCACAAGAGGCTCGCGCAACTATTGCGAGTACGTGGGGATCGAAAAGGGTTTCGCAGGAGATTGCAAACCCCTTCTTGAAGCGGTAGCAGAGGTAGTATATCTTGATGAAAATCAAGCACTCGTCACCTATCACGTCTGCTATATCCTCAACAGCAAGAATCTCAAGAAAAGTTCCGATGGTTTGTATGAACATGTTCTTCTGCCTTTGTTCTACGACATTGCGAAGATAATGTTGCAGGTCGCAGAGCTCGAAGCCCGGAGCACAGGTAATACAGAGCATGAATAGTTTCAATGACAGTAGAACAGAAGTGTGTCCGTCGTTTTCAATAGACGACAAGCTGAATTTGCGATTTTCTCTAAACGTCACGTTGTGACTGGGCGCATCGGTTTCAGTTCGGGCACTAGAGTCGAGCCAGTCCCCTCGAAGAAACGGTCCATGATCGCGTTTGAGACTGTCACTGCGGGTTCTTGGGCATGAAATACCAGAAGGTCCAGAACGTGAGCATTTTGCCGATGTGAAGCCAAGCCTTGTACAATTGACGGAAGGGCGTAACAGTGGTTAGGAACAAAGATCACTAATACCATGCACCGTCGTGATCTACATCTCCCATTTCCTATCCTCGAAGCTCCTCCAGCGCCAAATACAAAGAGGAAATTGTGACCCAATTCAAAATCCATGACACGAACAGTATACCGCGATGGGAGGTAGGTGTTTTCCCAAATACTTGGCATTTCTGTCTTGACAAGCATGTGAATAGGCATTCTACAACTTGCTCATCGGCGACTGCGGACAACTCCCCGCGAATATGCGTTACGAGTAATACAAATATGAAAAGAACGGATGCCAAGTTTTTTTTCCAACTTGTCCGCGACTTCGCAGGTTATCCTGACGGTTCATGGCGTTCTCTGCCTACCGAAAATTCTCCTTGACCTCTAGATATTTCTTCCCCGTCCGCCGTCTTATCGCGCGATGCTCAAGTTCTGTATATATAAGCGTCGCGTCGACGTAGTGGACCGATAGAGCTAGCCATGTTTCTTAAGGTATTCACCTCCATTCTCTGTGCTCAAGCAGCCTGGGCTTATAGCTCGCCACCCTCCGGCGCCATCACTGTCGGCAGCTCCGGGACGTACTCTACCTTCTCTGAAGCATTGTCGGATACGTCTAGCAGTGCACGTACTCCCGTATCTCAATTTCTTGCAGAGGTACTTATGACCTTCCAGGTTTACTTCATTTACTCTGGCACGTACACCGGTCAAACACTCATCTCGCGAAGCAACATCAAAATCTATGGACAGACCAGCACTGCCGACAGCTACACCGGCAACAGTACGTAGTCCTCCCTTCTCTCGCCGATGGACTTTTTCGAACATTCATTTTAGCGGTCACTTTGACTAACTCTCTCGGTGCTGATGATGCCGGATCCAATGATGCCAGTGGCACTGTCCGTGTTCACGGCTCCAATGTTGCCCTCTACAATCTGAACATCGTGAATTCACGTGGTGAGGTTTGTTCCTGCTTCCATACTTTCTTCTAGCGATGTGAGCAGAACTTTTTCTTCTTCTTCCAGGGCGTAAGTGCTTCCGAATGTCGTCTTATTCGGAGACAACCGTTGATGCGTCTCTAGGACCAAGCCATTGCTCTGAGTATTCAGGCAACCCAGTTTGGCGGTTACGGTTTGAAAATTGTCGGTTATCAGTGAGCTTTCTGTACCCTTTGCTACGACTACATCCCGATAATTGGCCGTAAGGGACACTTTGTTGGCAAATGTTGGCTAGTATGTCCAGTTCTTTTCTGGAGTATGCAGATTGTCTTTACACCGAATTCATAGCGAATTTATCGCCAACTCTTACATTGAAGGAAATACTGACTTTGTACTTTTTTATGTCTTCATATTTTCCTCATTCTCACTATTTGCTTTACCACACAGATCTTTGGACAAACCGCATCGTGAGCACTCAGTCATGAATAGTGATCCTTCTCACGGACCAGTATCCAGGCTCTGGATTACCAGCTCTGTCATTCATGTAATGTCCCTCTTCAATCTCTGGTTCCCATCCATTCCCGTTCAACTCCTTTACAGACTTTGGGTGACGGATGGATCACCGCCTCCGGAAGAAGCAGCAGCGACAGCAACTGGTATGTTATTGACAGCAGTGAAATCAGTGGAACCGGGGATGCCTACCTCGGAAGGCCATGGCAAAGCTACGCCCGAGTCGTCTTCCAGAATAGCTACCTCCACAGCAACGTACCCGCCGCAGGATGGTCCGTCTGGAGCACTGGGTTAGTTCCAGACACACTTTCGTCCGCAAATGTTTTGCTGATCCACAGTTATCCTTTAGCGATGAACGGTAAAAAAAACATTTCCTTCACAAACTCGTGGTCCTGACACTCTCTGGATAGCACCGACCATGTTACTTTTGCTGAATACGGTAACTCTGGTGCCGGGGCTTCCACTTCTTCTCGTGCAAGCTTCTCTGAGGTTTTGAGCAGCGCTGTGACCATTTCGACCGTGCTAGGCTCCACGAGCTGGATCGACTCGGATTTCTTGTAGTACGAGTATTCACTCTATTTATCGTTGCCTCGAATATTTTCAGCCAATCTACGCCAAATTTCAATCTACACACTTATGATACGTAACATTGACCAGTTGAATTTATGCAAAATTTCTTAATCCTGCGATCTTTTTGGGGGTGGGGGTGTTTGGCAACTACCCACGTTAGCCAGTTTTTAGAAGGATTTCCTGCCAAGCGCAAGAGCGGCGCACCAACACCAACTCGACCATAGCTTGGCTTCGGCCGATTGAAGTGGCAACTACGTCTACAGGGCATTTGGGACAGAGGGTCGGAAATATGTGGACTACGTGCAATTATGGATAGCTTCTGGGTTTATTTATAATCGTATGCTAACGGAAAGACAACATGCCCTGGTTCCGCTCAGGATCAGGCATCCGATGCAGACGAACAGAGGTGCCGATCATAACGTTGGTCACATCTTGAGGTGTAATAAGAATGTACTGCTTCTTATCGGATTGTTTGGCAGTTTCAATCTATATACAGTCAGTCACCAGGAGAGCGAGAACGGATGAGCAATTACCATCATATTCATAGAGACTCGCCGATTGACAACATCCATAAATACATCGAATTCATCTAATAAGTACGGACTGTCAGTTTATGACTTCCCTTGATTTCCAGAACATAGACATACCCAGGCACCTCAGAGGGCATCCGATAGCCTCCCATAGCGACAATAAAAAGCATATAGTGGAGTATGATTTTTCTCCGCCGCTCAACGACCTTGGATCCTTAGAACCTTGCGCTGCAGCCTGTTCGTCGGTTTGGACCTACAGAGACAAATTTAGAAGTACAACAATGATGATTCTTGTCAATCACCCTCAATTCCAGAGTTTCGTCTTCGCGTTTAAAGATGACTTTGCCCCAATACCCGCGGTTAGATAGATTAAACTGGAAGATGAGTTTGCATCGGAGAGCTATGTGGAGTAAGAAGTCGTGCCATCTCTTGCTGCGCTCCGTCAGAGAGTTCTTTAATGCCTGGAGAATGTCAAAAGATAAATTTTATGGGAAGTTTTGTTGCAAGCCACTCACAATGACCAAGGACGCCATCTGCCCAATATCTCTCTGGATAGTTTCGAGTAGATCGCTCTGCCGATTGACCTCTGTCGTCATATCCTCAACAGAAGCGCCATTTCTACAAGCTTATGAGCAGAGTGGAATGCACTGGGAGAAGTACTGCACCTTCTTTCCCTCTCCTCTAGAGCGGCTTGCGCCGCTTCGATGTTTCTGTTGATCCCATCAGGTTTCCGACGTGTATCCACCCGTTCGCAATACTCTTCAGCCTTTGCAGACCATTCCTAGTCATGAGAGCCATATAAATTGCTGACGCCGGGTTCACTATGACTGGACTCGCCTGAAAGTCTGCTTGAAGGACCTCTGCATTAGCCTCGACCTGCTCCACTCGGGTGGTTTCATCAGCGAGCTTACGCTCGTAGTGTGCAAAGTTAGATCTATACTGTGTCCGTTTCTCGGCAGCATTTTCGGCTTTGGCCTTGTTGAAGGATGGTCAGCCGTACGACAAAGTCCAGACTGGTCAGTCATACCTGTATGACGTCGCGTCTGTCGCCGAATTCGTCAATATCAGCCTTAACATCTTTTAGCTTCGTCAGGAGCTCTTTCTGTGCTGCGTCGATTTCACTTTTCCGGGTATAGTGAGCTTCAAACTGAACCTCAAGACTTCTCTTTTCCTCTTCTTGAATCTGGCCGCATATATTTAGAGTAAGAGTCAGACAGAAGTATCCACATACCCGATTGGCATCCTCTAAACCAGCAATATTGATGGGCAAGGCGTCCTGAGCTGCGGCTTCGTGATCTTTGAGTGTACTTCTGGCTGTCAGGATGGCTTCATTAGCAGCCCTTTCCTCTCTCTGAGGGTAAGCAGATGGTGGGTTCACAGCAGAAGAAATCGGGAACCTTGTACGCACCATCTTGGTTTGGAAGTCACGCTTTGCTGATGCGAGCTCTCGGTTGAGTTGGTCTACAAACTGCTGGCCAGCATCACGCTCGCGTTGATGCCGTTCTAATTCCCGGTGATAATTTCTGTCAAAATGAGGCGTTACCCAACACACAGACGAAGCGACACAATACGAACATCTTTTCGGAAGCTATGTCATGACCGCTCAACAGTAATCTAGTCACATCATTCTTCGGTCGCGGTAATCCCGAAGAAGATCCACCGCCTTCACTGATGATGTCGTATAATTATCTCTCCGAATTCAATAATGTCGACAAACTTACTGAAATTGACGGACCAAGAACCCATCTGTGGTCCATGCAAATCCACCTCGCCCAAAGTCACGGAGAATCGCATCACCTTCTGAACGAGTGGAAGCCAAGAAAATGGATTCAATGTGATACTGGTTGACGAACATTTGCGTAACGTAAGGGTCGGATATCTTCGAAACGTTTCAGACATAACTTGACCAGAAAACAAATATGGATACCATACCTCAAGGGCGCGAAGGGCAGTCAAATAACGAGCGGGGGGCTCCCCGCTGCTATAATCAAATGTCAGATCTCTCTTCGCGACGACAATCTGCAAACCCGCGCTGAGTTCAATAGAGCGTCAGAAAACAAAATTCCAGTAAAGATGCCGTACGAGGCGTACTTTCCGTTCTCATTCAACAACTTCCTCAGCTGGAATAGATCAGCACCGTCTGTAACAGC
Source organism: Guyanagaster necrorhizus (assembly GCF_019112545.1). Classification (NCBI taxonomy): domain Eukaryota; kingdom Fungi; phylum Basidiomycota; class Agaricomycetes; order Agaricales; family Physalacriaceae; genus Guyanagaster; species Guyanagaster necrorhizus. The sequence continues at coordinate 170,181 of NW_025064940.1, forward strand.
CCAAGCAACCAAAAAACCGCGCAACTGCCTTCGCAGCAATTCGGCCCATTTCTGGGGGTCGTGAACCTTGACGTGGACCCCTAGAGGACCTATAGGGAGGTCACCCTTCCACCGCATTCGTTTGATCCGCTCGAGAATCTGGGGCAGCTTTGGCCGCAGCACACACGGTTTGCATCTCCCTCTCATCGCTCTGAGAGAGCTGTGAGCACATGAATACTCCGACAAGTCAGGAAACGTACCAGCATTTCCCTTAATAGCCGTTTATTGCTCCTAAGCTCGTCGCCAAGCTCTTCCTTCCTCGCGGTTAGATCTGCAATATCTCCCATGGCTGTGATTTCCTCTTCGTAGCGAGTCACGGCTGCAGTCCCGGCGTCGAAATCGGCCTAAGCAGTGATCATTCAGCGGAAACCATTAGGAAACCAATGTATATCAAACCTGGGCTTTCTGCAGCTTTTGTTGAATCTGTGTTTGTCTGGCCTTCAGCTCTGCTACCTCGTTGATTGCATCTGTCATCTCCGCCTTTTTGTCATTGACATGTGCCCAAACCAATTCCTTCTTCAACTCGTCGACTCTTTTCTTCTGATATCTGGCTCTTTGGACCTCTCGAAGGCGCTGCTTGGCTTCATTAAGGCTTGATCGTAGGTCAGGTAAGACAACACCCTTCTGTTCTATGATCCTCGACGTGTGTATAATATTCTCGTGGCACGTGTCATACTCCTGGACCAGCTGAGAAAGTTGAGTGCCGCGCAGAAAGAGCTGGAAAAGAGATAATGAACGGGAGAATGTGAATCTCCTATTTTCGATAAACCTTGTATTTATCCTGTTTACTAGAGGCGCTTAGAAATTGTCTCGCAGCATCTGAGATAGGAAAGAATGAGATAAAGGAAATACAGGAATAAGTTGACAAATCTTGAGTTAGGACGTTCATGGGATTGTCTACTTGGATATTCATATGATCACAAATGGTGGATACCTCATCACGCTTGGTGCTGATAATTTTTCCCTCTTTGGTTTGGATTTTCCACGACGATGAGCCGTTTTTCGTGAATCGGCGCACAATGACGATGGTCTTTCTATATTCATGGGGTTTGTAGGCCTCCTCTCCTTGATTCTTGAGGTGAATTATGACTTCTGCGACACTGGTTCTCATAAGGCAATAGATTCGACATACAGTAGAATCAACGTAAACTTACGACTGTCTCTCACGGATAAATGATTTTAATCCATTTCCACGTCCGGTAGAGTTGGCTCGTCCTCCGAGTGCCACAGTAATAGCAGAAAGGATGTCGCTTTTCCCACTGCCATTGTGAACTGAAAACAAGGAATGTTAGAGGAATACGTAGGCGTGGCGTTCCAGAACATACCAATGATAAAGTTAATCTGTGGCCCAAAAGCAAACGACAAATATCTGTGGCACATGAATTGGTGCATTTCGATGTACTCAATGATACCATATTCAGCGACTCCCTGAGATACAGGTCAGTGTAAGTATCAGTGCAATAAATTTGACAAACCCCAAGAATGTTATGCTTCGCGCTCAAAGATGCAAGGATCCTATCTCTGTACTTTTTTTCAAACTTATCGTCGTCATAGTCCATGTTAGTGTCGACATCTTCACTACTATTTCCGTTTTCTTGATTTTCATCATTCTGTCCTCTTGCCTTCCCTTTACCACGCGGGCCGTCACAGTTGACACAAGTTTTCTTAGATGGAGGTGTATTTGTTCGGTCTTAGTCATCACTACCGGAGGCTATGCTCTGTCGCTTAGCCATAGCGGCTTTCTATTTCTAAGCCGTAGCTGGAATGGTGAGAAACTTGCTATAAGCATAGTGAATGAGAACAATGTTGGCGGAGTTCACCTATTACACAGAAGGGAATTTTTGAAGAATCTAGCGCAGAACAGCAAAGAACAAATGCGACGAATCAAAGGAAAGGAAAAAAAAACAGGAAGTCAGACGTGAAAGAAAGCCGACCGTCAGTGGATAAGTGAGTGCACGACGGTGATTTCAGTCTCCAATCGGCTTTTCCCGCGAACAGGACCGCCGGCAAACAAGTGCTCTTCCCCTTTGGACCATGTGTCCCGCAGATGAGTTCAAGTACCCATTGATGGATTAATTAGTTATCGGAATCGGTAATCAAGGGCAAACAAGTATCTATTCGAATTTCGACTGCTCACTATTATCAGGATACCCATCAGGTTCGCTCCTGAGGATTTTAGCAAATCTTCATTTCTTCATTATTGCTCAGGTATTGTATAGTCTGTATTTAAAAAGTCGCTGAAGTTTCTCAAAGCTCACAGTCGGATCTATCAACATTCACGGTTCTGCCTCTTCGGTGCCGCCATGTCCACCAAAATCTACATCGCTCTCAACGTCTCCGAATTCGGCACGTTGAAGGGAAAATATCACTGGGCGCTTGCGCTCCCCCGGCCTGAATTTAACTACAGGCTAGATAAACCGCTTGATCTCTATCAATCTGTCTTCAGCGACGAGACAGATTCGTGGGTCGCAGATCATAAGGTCGGGTCTAATGCCTTGTCCGTCGCCAACATCCCCGGATTCATGTTTCTTGTACAATTGCCATCCATCAATGTTTCTTTTGATGAGTTATCGAACTTCGTACAGTTGGAGGAGCCGACTCAAGGGTCCACTCCATTGTGCCAGGAACGAGACGAGTGGTCCTGTGCCAGTGGGTCATCCGCACGCTGCAAAGAATTATGGACAAAGGTTGGTTCATAGCGACGCCCAGAGGTTCACTAAGCGACAGAGACTCATATTACAATTACATCTGCCGGACGAAGGGTCTCACTTGTGAAGTGGCTTTAAGTGCCGGATCCAACAACCCTCAGTTTGTGGGTCAAGTGATGAACAGGGTGCGAATTATAGACAGGCAATAAGCTGTCAATAATATTGTGCGTCATCTGAGTCCCCTCTTAACATTCTTACCGTCATAGATAGCTTATCATTACGGTTGCAGGTGTTGTACCACCTTCCTGTCCATGTCATAGGTTGGGACTGGCCTGACTCAGAAGAGCAGAATAGACTTTCTCATGCACGAGATGATATGTACTCCATACACTCTCACCATACGCTCGTGATGACACCAATGTCATATATTAACTACGCTCCAGAAAAAGTACACAGGTGTAAGTATACTATGTTACAGTGCTAGGGTATCGAGGAAAGGAGGCATAGGCCCAAGCAAGGGTGGTATAATCAAGGCGACATTGATAAGATACAGTACTAAGGGACATGGGAACGGTACCAACTTGAGATCCGCTTTTGCTTCCAGCTCGAACGGTTCAATTATTTTTGGTATCCAGCGCTCTCAGTTCCAAAGCCCACACTTTGCATTTAGAGAGTTCCAGTTGATTGCTTTGCAATGCTCCTAATAAGACGGTAGCCATCCAGCACATTCCCAATCAATTCCTGTGACTTTCTAGCTTAGCGGTGTCTCTATCACCATAATGTTTTGGGGCGTAAAATTATTGTGGGTGAACATTAAGGGATGTGCGAGCTTTTGACTGGCTTGAACAACTGGGTTGAAATCCTCTACGGCGTATTTGGGTGTTCAGGTGTCCCTCGTCTCGATAGGGCCCGCACCAATCCATGTCTGTGAAGGCGGCTGCAAATCAATGGCCCGCCTGTGACTGAGCAGATGGAAGTCGATTTCGGAGGGGGAATTGCTCGAGGCTGATCGAAACCGTCCTTCAGCTCTGCCTTATCTAGCTTTAATACATCCGTTATCCGTTATTGAATCGATAAGCCGCTGCTACTAGGTACAAGCCTCTATAAATTGGCTTGCCAGGCGATTGCACTGCACCTTATCTCTGCCATCAAGGTTGTTTCAAGGAGCAGTACCTCATGTCTAGTACTGATTTCAATCTTGTTGGGATAGCAATCCTGAGCGAGTACGAGAACATACTTGAAGATACGATGCCAGTCAGCAGCAGCTGACTTGGATTGTGATCCAGACTTATTTAGTATCTTATAGAAAGATCTCAAAGTAATACAAAATGTATTTAAGTAGAACGTCTCTCTCTCAAGAGGCTAATAATAATCCTTTGTACATTATTCTGCTCTCTACTTACAACAGGTTATGGGCCCCAGCCATAACTGAACTTATGTTGCTACTCACTTTGCACCCTTTCATACTTTACATACACATGTAGAACTGCATGGATAGCCAGTCCATGTATAGAATTGACCCCCTTAAGGGCCCAGAAAATTATCCGACATGGAAAATCAAGATGATCAATATCCTAACTGATTTAGGACTAATTGATTATGCAGATGGAAGCATTCTGGCCCCAGCAGACATGACACTGGTGGCAGATTAGAAGAAGAGTGATAGGAAGGCTCTTTCAACAATAAGATTGCAGGTTTCAGATGGTCTGCTGGTATATATTGCTGATTCAAAGACTTCAGCAGAAGCCTGGAAAGCTCTGAAAGATATATATGAGTCTAGGGGACCCATGGAAATTGTCCTTGTCAGAAGGAAATTCTTCAGAGCTCAGTGCAAAGAAGGAAGAAACATAGAGGAGCATATTAGGACTTTGAGGTCCTATCAGGAGGAGCTGGCATCCCTTAAGCAGAAAGTTGAGGAGGAGGACTTCTCTATTACACTGCTTACATCACTCCCAGAATCATGGAATTCATTCATCTCATCAGTGGATACTGCTGACTTGAAAGATTCTTACAAGTTGATCTTCTGAATTCTTCAGGAGAACATCCAACTAAAGGAAAAGACTTCTGATCAGACCATGACACTTGCAGCACATGGCAAGAAGTCTAATTCAAAAGTCACATGTTATAGATATGGGGAAACTGGTCACATCAGAACAAATTGCCCAAATGGAAAGAAGAATTCTGGAAAGTCATGGAAAGAAAAGGGAAAGGGCCAGACTCAGGCACATATTGCTAAATCAGACTCAGAAGAAGATGACTATGTATTTTGTGCAACAGACATTGCACTTACCTCACTCTCAGGAGTATCATGGCTAGAGGACTCTGGCACTACCAGATATATAGTTGAAAATAGATTATATTTTTCTGACTATGTTGAAACTCCAGGACATGAAGTCATTGATGTAAGCAAATCCAAAGGCTTGGAAAGAGGAACTGTCAAGATTAAAATGGTTGAAGGAGAAAAGATCACTCCAGTCACACTAAAGGAGTGTATCCACTGCCCTGATGCACCATTCAATCTTATGTCGATAGGGCACATTATAGATGCTGGATTTAAACTCAAATTCAAAGAGTTCAAAATGGATATTATCTCATCACATGGCAAGATAATCAGCTATAGAGATAAAATATCAAAGCTGTATAGCCTTGACATCATTGTTCCAGAAATAACTCAGGCCCATGCTATGAAATCAGCCTGATCATGGTAAAAGTGGCACAAAACATTAGGCCACTTAAACATGAGATCAGTAAAGAGACTATTTAGAAAGAAAATGGTCAAGAGGATGAATATAGATGAGTCAGCTGAGCCTCAGACAGATTGCATAGCTTGCATAAAAGCCAAACATCATACCAAGTCATTTCTATAGGAAGCCAAAAGAGACTATACTGAAATAGGGGAAATGATATTTTTGGATCTATAGGAGCCAGCCTGAACTCAGGGTATCCATGGTGAAAGATATTACATAAGCTTCACAGATAGAAAATCCCAGAGGACAATGCTGTATTTTTTGAAGTCAAAGCAAGATATAGAAATTTGAAAGAAAATCCAGCAATATAAAAAATACATCAAAGTCCACAAAGGGAAGAATCTGAAGTTTATGAGGATTGACAATGGAAAGGAATATATCAATGAAGAGGTAAAGAAATACCTCCAGGACAATGGCATACAGTTGGAATTGATTGCAGCATACTCTCCATCTCAAAATAGAGTTGCTGAGAGAATAAATCAGACTCTTGTGGAGCATGCATGCATTATGCTAGAAGAACATCACTTACCGAAGTTTCTATGGCCCAAGACAGTGGCATATGCCACATATTTGAAGAACCAATCACTAACTAGGGCTATTAAGAATGATTTAACCTCAGAAGAAGTGTTTCAGGGCATGAAACTAGATATTTCAGCACTCCAGGAATTTGGAGTAAAATGCTGGATGTTGCAACAAAATAACAAGAGGTCAAAACTGGATCCAAAGTCAAGGGAATTTATTTTTACAGGTCTTACAGATGAATCCAGGGCCTAAAGATATTATAACCCTCAAATCAGACAGATTCAGACCTCAAAAAATGTTATATTCTCTGAAAGCAACACTATAGAGCCTATAGACACTGACTATGTAGTCTTCCACCCTTTGTCACTCGAGAGAGAGTCAGAGAGCAAAGTCAAGCAGACTCTGGATGGAAATAATGGCATTTCAGATAATTTTGTAGATGCCAGAAATGCTGAACCAAAAGGAGAAATAGCCTCTGATGTGTTATCAATCAAATCAAAGTTCTCAATATGGCATGGAAAAATGATTGAGCCATGCAACAAATCAGCCTGGATTGCATCAAAGACCCAACTGAGTTACCAGACACTTCATAACCCAAGTGCATGAGCTGTGAAAACATCAGAACAATAGCATACCTCAGAAGAGTCATCTTTGGAAGCTATAAATGTTGCAATAGACTATGCATGCATTGGAGAAACTGCAGACAATCTCAGTGATGAGTCATTAAGCCTTGAAAAAGCCAAGACAAGGCACATGGTAGCTGGAAGAATTACCCAAAGACAGATCACTTGTAGATTGCAAGTGGACTTACAGATTGAAAAGAGATGGTGATAGGAAAATCACCAGATACAAGGTCAGACTTGTTGCAAAAGGATTTTCACAGGTACCCAGCATGTTACGATTTCTGCCTAAAACTTGCCCTTTAACCCCTATTTATGCTTAGTCAGACTATGGTGAGAAGAGATTGGTCAGCACAAGGGACTTATTCTCTGGTCGTATACGACAACGCTTGACGACACAAAGCCGCCCTTTTATGTACAACAACGATGCCCAAGGACAATGGGCACCATGGACACAAGTCGATACAATAAGTAGTAGTATTTTTAACATCACACAAACAGTATTTAAGGCTCGTAGCTCTCGCTGGAGAAACCCAGCTTCAAGCTAAAGTTTATACACTACCATTCTACTCTCGAGCTGAACACATCAGTCTTGTGCCACACCGCAGGAGATCAGTAACGTGGACTCGATTATTCACCCGAAGTGCGAGGTGTAATCGTTTATCATGTGATTAACTGCATGTGACGCTTGGGCTTAACAATTAGCTTGAAGCTTCCTCCTTCCCTTTCTCAAGCCCAATTGTGCTGAGAAACCGAATGATTCCAGCTATGACCCATGACCTAAACCACGACTTCTTTGAGCTAATAGCTTCCATCATCAGAATGCTGCTCAGCCTTCTAGCCATCATCACTTGTTGCCAAGGGCGACAATCAATCACCACTTGGATTGTCAGGCACTACCAAGCTTTTCAGCAGATTCAACATATCCTTCAAAACGTAACCTCAGACCTCCCTCTCCATGACATCCTCCCCTCCGTCAGAACGACCTTCCAGCCAGAGGAGTTTCCCGTACCAGAAGCCGGGCATAGCCGCCAGGATATGGGGAGCCCTCAAGAAGAAGAAGGACACTGATACCCTCCTCGACGACCTGACAGCAGAAACCAGGACCATAACCTCACAGGGTTCCGAAACCCATAGACCACGACGGTCCCCCAGGTCGCCCAGGAGATCCCCCACAATCTTCCTCCAGTCCCCAGTAACCCTTCCATCGCCTCTCGCACCCCAGGGATTGGAAACCACACTCAGGACTCCCGTGATGCCTCTCGGGTGGCTTTGAGAACCAGGACTTCCCCCAACCCGCCCCGAGACCCCCTCTACGAGCCCACCGAGCCGAACTCCGACTCCAGCAGGTCCGTCAGCAGGCTGGGGGTCGAGAATCCCCATGGCAGGACCATACACCCTGACTATGCCAACGTCGAAATTGCCATCTCGGCAGCCGGAGACCCATACCGACACCTCCACATCGGGAGTGAGCCAGAAGTCGGCACTGCCAGCGAAAGAGGGAGGATTGCAAGAGACAGGATCATCTGGAGGGTATTCCTGGATTGGGACCTTACCGTCCCATTCGATTATGACAGCGCACTACGACAGCAGCAGCAGGCCCAGCAGCGCAGAACAGAGGAAGAACGAGCATGAGAAGAGCTCGCCGAGTACACACAGGAACAGGCCCAGCGGGAGTATGAGGAAGCCGAGTACGACCAACAGAGGCGAGCAAGAAGGAGACGAGAAGAGGCAGAGAGGATGGGCTCCGCCTCCCCCACAGGATATGGGCTCCGGTCCTCAGGGTCTGAGTCTCCCTTTAGAGAGCCACACTCTGACGAGGATCTCTGGGCTGGACCAGGAAGCCCCGTCACCAGAAGCGAAGCTGAGAGGAGGGGAAGAAGACCTTCCCCTCCAGACCTACAGTATTCCAGCAGAACAGACACCATCGCATCCGACGCCGACTCCGTACTCGACGCCTACAGGCTCTGAGTACCCGACAATGCCCACGTCTCTGACCTCGCCCTCCGACGATTTCTCAGAAGTCGGGTTGTCCACTAGTTCCTTCTTCCGGAGTTCTACAGAAACTTCGGCCTCTATAGCAAAGAACTGGAGAGAGCAAGAACAGCAGGCGGAACAAGGTACTACAGAGTCTCACCCATACCAGTCCAGCGAACCAATGAGAACGGCGCAGAACCCAGTAACCCCGGGGGGCTCTCCATCGACACTGTGACTCAAGCCCCTCGCCTCCGCCCAGCTCGCAGGCTCCCTCCTAGGGGAGGACAGCGAGGACAGCGAGGACAGTGAGGACAACGGGGAGGGCGAGAAAGGGCCCTTTGACCCCCGACACTTTATGACATATGCAGGACAGCGGCCAGATGAAGAAGCATTGAGGGAAGAAATTGAGAGGAGCAGGCAGAAGGAATACACAGAGTTGTATGAGCAGGGGATGCTTTTCTTATGGGGAGACGCCCACTGGTTGGCGACTCCCCTTGGACTTGAATATCAATACACAGACTCAATGGAACGAAAAAGAATTTTACAGTATGCCGCGACGGAATACACCTGGAAGGAGTATGGGCGCCGACATCCCGAGGATCCGCTCAGGTCGATGCCCCCATTCCAACCACAAACAAGCGTCCAGCCGTTACCATGAACCCCACCTGTCGCACCAAAAAGGGCTGTGTACACGGCACCCTCGGCCCGAAGCATAGCCGGGTATAGCCAACGATCCGCCCCGAGTACGGCTTCTCGGCTTACCCAAACCCGAAAGCGCTCTGGTGACAGCTGAGTTGCAGACTTCCGAAACCCATGGACTGGGAAGGGAAGCAGACTATTGGGAGCACAGCCCCCTGCCGATGAAGCCGGACCCAGCAGAAAGGGGAAGGAACCGGCCCAGGACGACCCAGAAGCTACATGCCTGGGATTTACAATTCGAGATGGGGTTATTGTCCACATCCAGGAACCCAAGGGAAGCCCTGTCGCCGACGACCACTCCCTACACTCCTTCCCAGGGCCGCCTATTGAATGGCGACGACCTCCTTTTGACGAGTGGCCCAACCCCATGGGGGCACTTCCAGAAAATGCCCAAGTCCTCCAATGCCGCCCAGACCTCCTCCGAAAGCCCTGCCCCTTTAAAGGGGCCTCGGACGACATCGACCGATTCCTGGTCGACTGTGAACAATATTTCGAGGCATACGTCGGGTATCTCGGGACCGACATGAACAAGGTCGCGTTCGCCGCCTCGTACCTGGAAGAGAAGGCCAAGACCTGGTGGATCTTGATCTCGCCAAACTTCCGATCCAGCACCAGGAATCACTACCGGTATCCTTCCTGGGTGGTCTTCAAACAAATGCTAAACGACAAATTTATTGACCCGGCGGTACAGGAGGTGCATAAACAAAAGATCAAGGAGTACAAGATGGCGGATAAAGCGGCGACGGACTACTTCGATGAACTCGAGAGATTGGCCAAGCTTGCCGGCATCAGGGAAGATATCGGCAACACCAGTAGGATGGTCGAGGCCCTCAAAAGGGGTGTCCCCTCCTCTTACATCACTATGATTTCGGCAATCGGCGTCAAAGAACTGATGCCGATTGGCTACGACGAATGGAAGGAACGAATCACAGAGATGTACAAGGAACGGCAAAGGCAGAAAGCGGAATCGATGACCTTCCAGGACACTCCCCGGAAGCAGAACCCACCAACCCCGAACAAGCCGGGGACAACTGCCGGGAAACCACAGGAAACCCCGACGACCTCTCCATCATATGAGATGCAGAAGACAGGTACTGGTGTCACCTACACTGGGAGTGGAAGGCCGATGGACATTGATCGCATGAAGAAAGAAGGGAAGTGTTTTAATTGCGGACAGAAAGGGCACATGGCAAAAGATTGCCCGAAGAAAAAGAGAACCCGCGAGGACATTCGGGCACAGATTGCCGAATTACAAAAAGAGGACGAAGAACTAGGGAAAGAGACCAAAGTGGAGGAGGTAAAAGAGGGGGCCGACTAGTGCGCAATTTCACTAGGTCGGCCAAACAAGTTCATGGTGTGCCTATCCCAGCTGCTAGTTGGACTGATAGTATTTCTATAGTTACTCCTATGCCTATGTACGCAGCGCATTCGAATATACCTGCAGTTGACACACACACCAAAGAATTGCAAACACCAACTCAAACACCTATGGGCCGAACAGGGGCAGCGGGCCCTAATGCTTGGCTAAAACCCTTCGACACTGAATGGACTTGGAGAGCCATCAGAGAAGCCAAGGACGAGGCAACGGCAAAAGCCATACTCAGGAATTGGATACATCGGACCAGAGCAGAAGAAGTAGTCGACGAGGTGATTGAAGGACTAAAGAAGGCAGAAAGGTGTCGAGCACTAGAATGGCTTGACGAACTCCGAGGGCCCCAACGGTTCGTCCGACGAACCAAGGCGACGGGACAGGATCTTATCATAAAAGCACGGATCGAAACACTGACCAACCAGACCACGCATGAAGTAACCATGCTCGTGGACAGCGGATGCACCGGAAGCTCGATCAATCGAGCCTTCATGGAGAAGCATCACATTCTGACCCACACTACGGCTGCCTCAATTCCAGTCTACAATGCCGATGGAACAAAGAACCAGGCCGGATCCATTACCGAATTCGTCGAACTTTGCTTAACCATCGGAGACCATGCTGAGCGAATCGACCTTGCGGTTACAGATCTAGGGACCAAGGAAGTCTTCCTTGGACATGACTGGCTGATATGGCATAACCCACTCATTAACTGGAAAACCAGTCAGATCACGTTCGCCAGGTGCAGGTGTCGAAAAATCCCATTCGAACTACCAGACGAAGATCCCGATGACCGCTGGAATGAGGAAATGGAGGATGGAGAAACTATTCTGGCAGTGGATATACAGCAGGAAGTACACCTTCGAGCTGTACACCACGCCAATAATCTGGCCGCCCAGGCCAATCAGCAAAAGGAGGAAAGGACCTTTGAGGAGATGGTCCCTTCATGGGCATGGGACTACCAAGACCTATTCACCAAAGAAAACTTTGACGAACTACCCAAACCAAAACCATGGGACCACGCCATAGAACTGATTCCGAACGTAAATGCCAACCTTGACTGCAAAACCTACCCACTCAGTAGTACCAAGCAGCAAGAGCTGGACAGATTCCTCGATGAGAACCTGTCCAGTGGACGAATCCGAGCATCCAAATCCCCTATGGCCTCACTATTCTTCTTCGTCAAGAAGAAGGATGGGAAGCTCAGACCCATCCAAGACTATCGGAAGCTCAATGAGATGACTATCAAGAACCATTACCCCCTTCCCCTAATCTCCAAACTGATGGATAAACTTCGGGGGGCCAAGTACTATACCAAGCTGGATGTACGGTGGGGGTACAACAATGTCCGTATCAAAGAAGGTGATGAGTGGAAGGTGGCCTTCAGGACTAACCGGGGACTCTTCGAACCCACAGTAATGTTCTTTGGTCTCACAAATTCTCCGGCAACTTTCCAGTGGATGATGAACGATATATTTAAAGACCTCATCGCCACCGGAAAAGTCACCATATACCTCGACGACATCTTAATTATGTCCAAGACGAAGGAGGAGCACCGAACCCTAGTCCGGAAGGTACTCGGACTCATGAGGCAGCATAAACTCTTTCTCAAAGCCAAGAAATGCAAGTTTGAAACCACGGAAACCGAATACCTTGGGGTCATCATTGCAGAAGGAAGCATTCGAATGGACCCTGTAAAGGTTAAATGGGTGGCGGAGTGGCCAGAGCCAACAAAGAAAAAGGAGCTCCAGTCTTTCCTCGGTTTCACAAACTTCTACCGACGATTCATACGGGACTACAGCAAGGTCGTCCGACCCATGATGCAGCTAACTGGCAATGCCCCCTGGACCTGGGGATTATCCCAACAGACGGCATTCGAGGACCTCAAACGGCGGTTAGCTGAGGATGTAGTACTCGCTATACCAACAAATGACGGAAGGTTCAGGGTAGAGGCAGACTCCAGCGAAGGCGCCATTGGCGCTGTTCTATCCCAGGAACAGGAGGGGAGATGGCAGCCAGTCGCATTCCTCTCCAAGGCACTATCGACCACGGAGAGGAACTACGAAATCTACGACAAGGAGCTACTCACCATCATGCTAGCCCTCGAAGAGTGGCAGCACTACTTGATTGGGGCCGTGGAGACTTTTGAAATATGGACGGATCATCAGAACCTACGATACTTCTGCCAACCACAGAAGCTAAATCGACGACAAGCACGGTGGGTTACTGAGTTAACCCAATATCAATACACGCTCCATCACAAGCCGGGTACTGCCAATAAAAAGGCAGACCTGCTAAGCCGAAGGGCCAATCATGATCAGGGGGGAGGAGACAATGAGGGAGTAGTAATTCTCTGACCCGAACATTTCCGTACCATGATCATGCCAACAGAAGCCGAGATCCACGAACGGATCAAGAGTGCAATCCGAGACCCTCATAAATGGGATCAACGGATCGCTCCCTCTCTGAATCACGAACAGGGATTGACAATGGAAGGGGGAATGATCCGGTACGATGGAAGAATCTACATCCCCCACGAACCCCATCTCTGTGGGGAAATAATCTCACAATACCATGACCACGCAACAGCAGGACACCTGGGTATAGCAAAGACAAAGGAGTTGGTGTTACGAGAATATTGGTGGCCGAAACTCGACAAGGATATCACAAACTATGTCAAAGCATGCGAAACATGCCAAAGGGGAAAGTCATCAACTCAACCCCGAGCTGCACCCCTATACCCAAACGAAATCCCTAATGCCCCATGGACTCACATATCTGTCGACATGATTACGGGGCTACCAGAAAGTCAAGGGTATGATGCCATCATCGTCATCGTCGACCGATTCTCGAAAGCCATCATACCGATCGCCTGTTCTATGGAGCTTACCTCCGAAGGGTGGGCTAAAATCCTCAGGGATGAAGTCTATGCAAAACATGAGATGCCACAGGTCGTCATCTCCGATCGGGGCCCTCAGTTCGTCTCGAAATTTATGACTGACCTATACCGGCTCCTTAACATTTGTCAAAACGCATCAACTGCATATCATCCCCAAACTGATGGACAGACTGAATGGGTCAATCAGGAGGTGGAGAAATACTTACGGTTGTTCATCAACTACCACCAGGACGACTGGACTGAATGGTTAGCCCTTGCGGCATTCCAACATAATAATCACGTCCACTCCGCAACTGAAAAAACACCATTCTTTATCAACCACGGCCGTCACCCCCACCTCTCTCAAAAAACTCAACTACAGGCCTCTACCCCGGCCTCCAAAGACTTCACTACTACCATGCAAACAATACACTCCGAAACCAAAGCCGCCCTTGAAAAGGCAGCAGCTACGATGAAAAAACAGTATGACAAACACAGGAAACCGTCCCATAACTATGCCGTCAACGACCATGTATGGCTTGACACAACAAACCTTCATCTCCCACGACCAAAGCGAAAGCTGGCCGATAAACGCACCGGCCCCTTTCCCATCCTTGCTAAAGTCGGCTTCGCCACTTACAAACTAAAGCTGCTGAACTCCTGGAAAGTTCACGACGTGTTCAACGAAAACCTGTTGACACCCTTTATCACACCCGCATTTCCGAACCAACAGAAGCCGCCACCACCCCCTCCAGACCTTATCAATAATGAAGAACATTATGAAGTCGACCAAGTCCTCAACCATAAACTGCGCAAAATTAAAGCACGGGGTGACGGCATGACGACAACTGTTGATTATCTCATAAGTTGGAAAGGTTACGGACCAGAATCTAATCAATGGGTCAACGAAAAACACATGTCGGCAGACCAAGCTATACGGGACTATGAACTATCCCTTAATTAAGCCATCAGGACGATGGTCTTAAGGAGGGGGTAATGTTACGATTTCTGCCTAAAACTTGCCCTTTAACCCCTATTTACGCTTAGTCAGACCATGGTGAGAAGAGATTGGTCAGCACAAGGGACTTATTCTCTGGTCGTATACAACAACGCTTGATGACACAAAGCCGCCCTTTTATGTACAACAACGATGCCCAAGGACAACAGGCACCATGGACACAAGTCGATACAATAAGTAGTAGTATTTTTAACATCACACGAACAGTATTTAAGGCTCGTAGCTCTCGCTGGAGAAACCCAGCTTCAAGCTAAAGTTTATACACTACCATTCTACTCTCAAGCTGAACACATCAGTCTTGTGCCACACCGCAGGAGATCAGTAACGTGGACTCGATTATTCACCCGAAGTGCGAGGTGTAATCGTTTATCATGTGATTAACTGCACGTGACGCTTGGGCTTAACACAGCATTGATTTCTTCAAGACATATGCATCAGTTATCAGGCTGAACACAGCCACCTGAATATTTAGATGGGAGTGGAAAAGCAGCATATCTCAAATTAATATTGTATAGACTCAAGCAATCTGGCTGAGTTTAGAATGACAAATTAAATGCTATATTTTTGGTACTTGGATACATCAGATTGATCAGTGATCAATGTGTGTACATCAGACAAATAAGTTCTAGTCTCATAATCATAGCTGTACATGTCAATGACATGACATTGCTTGCCTCAGATGATGAAACCATGTCTAAAATAAAAGAAGAGCTTAAGAAGAAGCTAAATGTCACAGACATAGAAGAGATTCAATATATATTAGGCATGAAGATAGACAGGAATTGGGACAAGAGCACTATCACTCTATTTCAGAAGGCATATATTCTCAAAGTACTTGAGCAAATAAGTATAAATGACTGCAAACCAGTCAAAATGCCTATAGACCTGAATGTATGGCTAGAGAAAATTCTGACAGAAGACCCATGAGGTGTTGATACAGCCACCAGACAATATTACCATACTGGTGTCGGATCACTAATATATGCAGCCAATGGATTCTGGCCTGACATTGCACATGCTGTCACTGAATTAAGCAAATATATGCAGAATCCGGCTGCTGAGCATGTTACAGCCTTGAAGTGAGTTTTCCACTATCTGAAGGAAACTCTAGACTTTAGAATGACATATAGAGAGACTATAGATGAGCTGATACCTTATTCAGACTCAGACTGGGGAGAAGACAGAACAGATAGAAGATCAACATCTGATTATATTTGTACCTATATAGAGAGAGCTGTTACTTGGAGTTCTGTTGTAAGTAGAGAGGAGAGTAATGTACAGAGGATTATGATTGGCCTCTCAAGAGAGAGACATTCTACTTAAATACATTTTGTATTACTTTGAGATCTTTCTATAAGATACTAAATAAGTCCAGATCATGATCCAAGTCAACTGTCACTGACTGGCATTGTATCTTTGAGTACATTCTTGTACTCACTCAGGATTGCTATCCCAACACTCCCTCTCAATTCTGAGTTCCTAGAATACCTGTGGATAGATACTTATATAATGGTCTTAGTAGGCCTTTAGTGAATATATCTGCTAAGTTTTCTTCTGATGTGCAGTGCTGAACTTTGACTTCATTTGAAGCCATGCACTCATAAACAAAGTGATGCTATATGTCTATATGCTTCAATCATGTATAGAATATAGGGTTCTCAGCAAATTTGATTGCTGATTGGTTGTCAACAAAAATAGTCATCGCTTTGTAAAGTGGCAATTCTAATTTGGTTAAGAGTGCTCATAGCTAAATTACTTCCTGGGTTGTGTGTGCAAGGGCCATATATTCTGCTTCCATAGTGGATAAGGCTGTGGTGGGCTGTTTCTTTGAACTCCAAGTAACAGCTCTCTCTACATAGATACAAATATAATCAGATGTTGATCTTCTATCTGTTCTGTCTTCTCCCCAGTCTGAGTCTGAATAAGGTATCAGCTCATCTATAGTCTCTCTATATGTCATTCTAAAGTCTAGAGTTTCCTTCAGATAGTGGAAAACTCACTTCAAGGCTGTAACATGCTCAGCAGCCGGATTCTGCATATATTTGCTTAATTCAGTGACAGCATGTGCAATGTCAGGCCAGAATCCATTGGCTGCATATATTAGTGATCCGACACCAGTATGGTAATATTGTCTGGTGGCTGTGTCAACACCTCATGGGTCTTCTGTCAGAATTTTCTCTAGCCATACATTCAGGTCTATAGGCATTTTAACTGGTTTGCAGTCATTTATACTTATTTGCTCAAGTACTTTGAGAATATATGCCTTCTGAAATAGAGTGATAGTGCTCTTGTCCCAATTCCTGTCTATCTTCATGCCTAATATATATTGAATCTCTTCTATGTCTGTGACATTTAGCTTCTTCTTAAGCTCTTCTTTTATTTTAGACATGGTTTCATCATCTGAGGCAAGCAATGTCATGTCATTGACATGTACAGCTATGATTATGAGACTAGAACTTATTTGTCTGATGTACACACATTGATCACTGATCAATCTGATGTATCCAAGTACCAAAAATATAGCATTTAATTTGTCATTCTAAACTCAGCCAGATTGCTTGAGTCTATACAATATTAATTTGAGATATGCTGCTTTTCCACTCCCATCTAAATATTCAGGTGGCTGTGTTCAGCCTGATAACTGATGCATATGTCTTGAAGAAATCAATGCTGGGTACCTGTGAAAATCCTTTTGCAACAAGTCTGACCTTGTATCTGGTGATTTTCCTATCACCATCTCTTTTCAATCTGTAAGTCCACTTGCAATCTACAAGTGATCTGTCTTTGGGTAATTCTTCCAGCTACCATGTGCCTTGTCTTGGCTTTTTCAAGGCTTAATGACTCATCACTGAGATTGTCTGCAGTTTCTCCAATGCATGCATAGTCTATTGCAACATTTATAGCTTCCAAAGATGACTCTTCTGAGGTATGCTATTGTTCTGATGTTTTCACAGCTCATGCACTTGGGTTATGAAGTGTCTGGTAACTCAGTTGGGTCTTTGATGCAATCCAGGCTGATTTGTTGCATGGCTCAATCATTTTTCCATGCCATATTGAGAACTTTGATTTGATTGATAACACATCAGAGGCTATTTCTCCTTTTGGTTCAGCATTTCTGGCATCTACAAAATTATCTGAAATGCCATTATTTCCATCCAGAGTCTGCTTGACTTTGCTCTCTGACTCTCTCTCGAGTGACAAAGGGTGGAAGACTACATAGTCAGTGTCTATAGGCTCTATAGTGTTGCTTTCAGAGAATATAACATTTTTTGAGGTCTGAATCTGTCTGATTTGAGGGTTATAATATCTTTAGGCCCTGGATTCATCTGTAAGACCTGTAAAAATAAATTCCCTTGACTTTGGATCCAGTTTTGACCTCTTGTTATTTTGTTGCAACATCCAGCATTTTACTCCAAATTCCTGGAGTGCTGAAATATCTAGTTTCATGCCCTGAAACACTTCTTCTGAGGTTAAATCATTCTTAATAGCCCTAGTTAGTGATTGGTTCTTCAAATATGTGGCATATGCCACTGTCTTGGGCCATAGAAACTTCGGTAAGTGATGTTCTTCTAGCATAATGCATGCATGCTCCACAAGAGTCTGATTTATTCTCTCAGCAACTCTATTTTGAGATGGAGAGTATGCTGCAATCAATTCCAACTGTATGCCATTGTCCTGGAGGTATTTCTTTACCTCTTCATTGATATATTCCTTTCCATTGTCAATCCTCATAAACTTCAGATTCTTCCCTTTGTGGACTTTGATGTATTTTTTATATTGCTGGATTTTCTTTCAAATTTCTATATCTTGCTTTGACTTCAAAAAATACAGCATTGTCCTCTGGGATTTTCTATCTGTGAAGCTTATGTAATATCTTTCACCATGGATACCCTGAGTTCAGGCTGGCTCCTATAGATCCAAAAATATCATTTCCCCTATTTCAGTATAGTCTCTTTTGGCTTCCTATAGAAATGACTTGGTATGATGTTTGGCTTTTATGCAAGCTATGCAATCTGTCTGAGGCTCAGCTGACTCATCTATATTCATCCTCTTGACCATTTTCTTTCTAAATAGTCTCTTTACTGATCTCATGTTTAAGTGGCCTAATGTTTTGTGCCACTTTTACCATGATCAGGCTGATTTCATAGCATGGGCCTGAGTTATTTCTGGAACAATGATGTCAAGGCTATACAGCTTTGATATTTTATCTCTATAGCTGATTATCTTGCCATGTGATGAGATAATATCCATTTTGAACTCTTTGAATTTGAGTTTAAATCCAGCATCTATAATGTGCCCTATCGACATAAGATTGAATGGTGCATCAGGGCAGTGGATACACTCCTTTAGTGTGACTGGAGTGATCTTTTCTCCTTCAACCATTTTAATCTTGACAGTTCCTCTTTCCAAGCCTTTGGATTTGCTTACATCAATGACTTCATGTCCTGGAGTTTCAACATAGTCAGAAAAATATAATCTATTTTCAACTATATATCTGGTAGTGCCAGAGTCCTCTAGCCATGATACTCCTGAGAGTGAGGTAAGTGCAATGTCTGTTGCACAAAATACATAGTCATCTTCTTCTGAGTCTGATTTAGCAATATGTGCCTGAGTCTGGCCCTTTCCCTTTTCTTTCCATGACTTTCCAGAATTCTTCTTTCCATTTGGGCAATTTGTTCTGATGTGACCAGTTTCCCCATATCTATAACATGTGACTTTTGAATTAGACTTCTTGCCATGTGCTGCAAGTGTCATGGTCTGATCAGAAGTCTTTTCCTTTAGTTGGATGTTCTCCTGAAGAATTCAGAAGATCAACTTGTAAGAATCTTTCAAGTCAGCAGTATCCACTGATGAGATGAATGAATTCCATGATTCTGGGAGTGATGTAAGCAGTGTAATAGAGAAGTCCTCCTCCTCAACTTTCTGCTTAAGGGATGCCAGCTCCTCCTGATAGGACCTCAAAGTCCTAATATGCTCCTCTATGTTTCCTCCTTCTTCGCACTGAGCTCTGAAGAATTTCCTTCTGACAAGGACAATTTCCATGGGTCCCCTAGACTCATATATATCTTTCAGAGCTTTCCAGGCTTCTGCTGAAGTCTTTGAATCAGCAATATATACCAGCAGACCATCTGAAACCTGCAATCTTATTGTTGAAAGAGCCTTCCTATCACTCTTCTTCTAATCTGCCACCAGTGTCATGTCTGCTGGGGCCAGAATGCTTCCATCTGCATAATCAATTAGTCCTAAATCAGTTAGGATATTGATCATCTTGATTTTCCATGTCGGATAATTTTCTGGGCCCTTAAGGGGGTCAATTCTATACATGGACTGGCTATCCATGCAGTTCTACATGTGTATGTAAAGTATGAAAGGGTGCAAAGTGAGTAGCAACATAAGTTCAGTTATGGCTGGGGCCCATAACCTGTTGTAAGTAGAGAGCAGAATAATGTACAAAGGATTATTATTAGCCTCTCGAGAGAGAGACGTTCTACTTAAATACATTTTGTATTACTTTGAGATCTTTCTATAAGATACTAAATAAGTCTGGATCACAATCCAAGTCAGCTGCTGCTGACTGGCATCGTATCTTCAAGTAT
>NW_025064940.1:190304-198062 GCF_019112545.1 Guyanagaster necrorhizus
TTTGAGATATGCTGCTTTTCCACTCCCATCTAAATATTCAGGTGGCTGTGTTCAGCCTGATAACTGATGCATATGTCTTGAAGAAATCAATGCTGGGTACCTGTGAAAATCCTTTTGCAACAAGTCTGACCTTGTATCTGGTGATTTTCCTATCACCATCTCTTTTCAATCTGTAAGTCCACTTGCAATCTACAAGTGATCTGTCTTTGGGTAATTCTTCCAGCTACCATGTGCCTTGTCTTGGCTTTTTCAAGGCTTAATGACTCATCACTGAGATTGTCTGCAGTTTCTCCAATGCATGCATAGTCTATTGCAACATTTATAGCTTCCAAAGATGACTCTTCTGAGGTATGCTATTGTTCTGATGTTTTCACAGCTCATGCACTTGGGTTATGAAGTGTCTGGTAACTCAGTTGGGTCTTTGATGCAATCCAGGCTGATTTGTTGCATGGCTCAATCATTTTTCCATGCCATATTGAGAACTTTGATTTGATTGATAACACATCAGAGGCTATTTCTCCTTTTGGTTCAGCATTTCTGGCATCTACAAAATTATCTGAAATGCCATTATTTCCATCCAGAGTCTGCTTGACTTTGCTCTCTGACTCTCTCTCGAGTGACAAAGGGTGGAAGACTACATAGTCAGTGTCTATAGGCTCTATAGTGTTGCTTTCAGAGAATATAACATTTTTTGAGGTCTGAATCTGTCTGATTTGAGGGTTATAATATCTTTAGGCCCTGGATTCATCTGTAAGACCTGTAAAAATAAATTCCCTTGACTTTGGATCCAGTTTTGACCTCTTGTTATTTTGTTGCAACATCCAGCATTTTACTCCAAATTCCTGGAGTGCTGAAATATCTAGTTTCATGCCCTGAAACACTTCTTCTGAGGTTAAATCATTCTTAATAGCCCTAGTTAGTGATTGGTTCTTCAAATATGTGGCATATGCCACTGTCTTGGGCCATAGAAACTTCGGTAAGTGATGTTCTTCTAGCATAATGCATGCATGCTCCACAAGAGTCTGATTTATTCTCTCAGCAACTCTATTTTGAGATGGAGAGTATGCTGCAATCAATTCCAACTGTATGCCATTGTCCTGGAGGTATTTCTTTACCTCTTCATTGATATATTCCTTTCCATTGTCAATCCTCATAAACTTCAGATTCTTCCCTTTGTGGACTTTGATGTATTTTTTATATTGCTGGATTTTCTTTCAAATTTCTATATCTTGCTTTGACTTCAAAAAATACAGCATTGTCCTCTGGGATTTTCTATCTGTGAAGCTTATGTAATATCTTTCACCATGGATACCCTGAGTTCAGGCTGGCTCCTATAGATCCAAAAATATCATTTCCCCTATTTCAGTATAGTCTCTTTTGGCTTCCTATAGAAATGACTTGGTATGATGTTTGGCTTTTATGCAAGCTATGCAATCTGTCTGAGGCTCAGCTGACTCATCTATATTCATCCTCTTGACCATTTTCTTTCTAAATAGTCTCTTTACTGATCTCATGTTTAAGTGGCCTAATGTTTTGTGCCACTTTTACCATGATCAGGCTGATTTCATAGCATGGGCCTGAGTTATTTCTGGAACAATGATGTCAAGGCTATACAGCTTTGATATTTTATCTCTATAGCTGATTATCTTGCCATGTGATGAGATAATATCCATTTTGAACTCTTTGAATTTGAGTTTAAATCCAGCATCTATAATGTGCCCTATCGACATAAGATTGAATGGTGCATCAGGGCAGTGGATACACTCCTTTAGTGTGACTGGAGTGATCTTTTCTCCTTCAACCATTTTAATCTTGACAGTTCCTCTTTCCAAGCCTTTGGATTTGCTTACATCAATGACTTCATGTCCTGGAGTTTCAACATAGTCAGAAAAATATAATCTATTTTCAACTATATATCTGGTAGTGCCAGAGTCCTCTAGCCATGATACTCCTGAGAGTGAGGTAAGTGCAATGTCTGTTGCACAAAATACATAGTCATCTTCTTCTGAGTCTGATTTAGCAATATGTGCCTGAGTCTGGCCCTTTCCCTTTTCTTTCCATGACTTTCCAGAATTCTTCTTTCCATTTGGGCAATTTGTTCTGATGTGACCAGTTTCCCCATATCTATAACATGTGACTTTTGAATTAGACTTCTTGCCATGTGCTGCAAGTGTCATGGTCTGATCAGAAGTCTTTTCCTTTAGTTGGATGTTCTCCTGAAGAATTCAGAAGATCAACTTGTAAGAATCTTTCAAGTCAGCAGTATCCACTGATGAGATGAATGAATTCCATGATTCTGGGAGTGATGTAAGCAGTGTAATAGAGAAGTCCTCCTCCTCAACTTTCTGCTTAAGGGATGCCAGCTCCTCCTGATAGGACCTCAAAGTCCTAATATGCTCCTCTATGTTTCTTCCTTCTTTGCACTGAGCTCTGAAGAATTTCCTTCTGACAAGGACAATTTCCATGGGTCCCCTAGACTCATATATATCTTTCAGAGCTTTCCAGGCTTCTGCTGAAGTCTTTGAATCAGCAATATATACCAGCAGACCATCTGAAACCTGCAATCTTATTGTTGAAAGAGCCTTCCTATCACTCTTCTTCTAATCTGCCACCAGTGTCATGTCTGCTGGGGCCAGAATGCTTCCATCTGCATAATCAATTAGTCCTAAATCAGTTAGGATATTGATCATCTTGATTTTCCATGTCGGATAATTTTCTGGGCCCTTAAGGGGGTCAATTCTATACATGGACTGGCTATCCATGCAGTTCTACATGTGTATGTAAAGTATGAAAGGGTGCAAAGTGAGTAGCAACATAAGTTCAGTTATGGCTGGGGCCCATAACCTGTTGTAAGTAGAGAGCAGAATAATGTACAAAGGATTATTATTAGCCTCTCGAGAGAGAGACGTTCTACTTAAATACATTTTGTATTACTTTGAGATCTTTCTATAAGATACTAAATAAGTCTGGATCACAATCCAAGTCAGCTGCTGCTGACTGGCATCGTATCTTCAAGTATATTCTCATACTCACTCAGGATTGCTATTCCAATAAGTTCAAAGAAACAGTCTACTGTAGTCTTATCCACTATGAAAGCAGAATATATGGCTCTTGCATACACAACCCAGAAAGTAATTTTGCTATTAATCAAATTAGGATTGCCACTTTACAAAGTGATGACTATTTTTGTTGACAACCAATCAGCAATCAAATTTGCTGAGAACCCTATATTTTATGTATGATTGAAGCATATAGACATATGGCATCACTTTGTTTGTGAGTGTATGGCTTCAAACAAAGTCAAAGTTCAGCACTGCATATCAGAAGAGAACTTAGCGGATATATTCACTAAAGGCCTATTAAGACCATTACATGAGTATTTATTTGCAGGTATTCTAGAAACTCGGAATTGAGGGGGAGTGTTGGGATAGCAATCCTGAGTGAGTACAAGAATGTACTCAAAGATATGATGCCAGTCAGCAGCAGCTGACTTGGATCATAATCTAGACTTATTTAGTATCTTATAAAAAGATCTCAAAGTAATACAAAATGTATTTAAATACAACATCTCTCTCTTGAGAGGCTAATAATAATCCTCTGTACATTACTCTCCTCTCTACTTACAACAAATCTCCATTGCAAGTCAGGGTCCTGTGCCAGTGATCCAACAGAATAGCAAATTAGTGTCAACAGTGATGATAGTGCTGATAATGCACTTGCAGTTTGCTTTTGGGCTTTTGTTATTTACTAGTAGTTGTGGTTGAATCCAGAGTATAAGAACTGTGGAACAGTGGCAAACTACCCTGAAACACAAATTGAGGAAGTGAGCAAGAGTATACTCAGAGCAATCTATCGTGTTGAAATTTCTAAGAAAGTGATGTGTATTTGTAGCACCTAATAGAGTATGCTATCAGCTATAACGTAGACCTCACACAGTGTAGTGATAAGCAAAAATGCAGTGTTGTATTCACTGTACCTAATAGAGTATGCTGTTAGCTATAATATAAACTACAGAATATCAATCAGTGATATAAACAAAGTAATATAAGTAGATACTCACCCTCACACAATGTAGTGATAAGCAGAAATGTGATGAGGGTGCTCAACAGACCGTATTCAATATATATAGTCCATCCTGACATAAAGGAGTATCAAGCTTGGCCAGTGGGATACAATGGAGCTTCTACTTGCTAATCCAACACTCTCCCTCAAGCAGAGTAAAGTCCAAGCTTAGTAGCAAAGTGCTTCACCTTGGCTGAAGGTAAAGGCTTGGTGAGAGCATCAGCAACCATGTCCTCAGTAGAACAGTAAACAAGATGAAGGGAGCCTTCGCTGATGACCCAGTGAATGAAGTGGAAATGAATGTTGATATGCTTGGTTTGGGCATGATACTGATGATCTTTTGAGAGCACAATAGCAGACTGATTGTCTGAGAATAAAGTTGTAGCCTCAGTAATTGGTGAGAAAACCTGAGAGAGTAGACTGTGAAGCCAGAGTGCCTCCTTCGATGCATGAGTTGCAGCCACGTATTCAGACTCAGTGGTGGAAAGCGAGATGATCTCTTGCTTTTTAGATGACTATGAAACAGCTCCACCATTCAGCATGAAAGTGTATCCAGTAATGGCATGCCTATTCTCTGCTATGCTCCTATCAGCATCCACATAACCATGCAAAACCTTTCCATTTCCCCCAAACATCAGCTGGTAATCTCTTGTGCCCTTCAGGTAGTGAAAGATATGCTTTACAGCCTTCCAATGAGCCTCTGCAGCAGCCATTGAATATTTCGAGACTGTTGTTGTGGCAAATACAATATCAGGGCATGTCCCAAGCATAACCCAGATCAAGAAGCCAATAGACTCTCTGTAAGGGACATCTCTTATGGCTGCAATTTCTCAGATGGAGGCTAGTGCAGGAAAGGAAGACAAATGAAGATTAATATCTATTGGTGTAGAGATTGGTTTGAGGTCTTCAAAGTCATAGCAACAAACAATGGCATCAATGTACAAGCATTGGGAAAGAGAAATGAAGCATGACTCATAGTCACATGTGATCTCAATGCCAAAAATCCAGTGCAGCTCCCCCAAATCTGTGACTTCTATGTATTTTGCCATACCTTCCTTTATCTCTCACACTAGATGCAATGATGATGCTGCGATGGTGCAGTCATCAATATGGACAGCAATGATAGTCAAGTTTCAGCCCTCCTGCTTATAAAATACAGCTTGATCAATATCGCACTGCTTGAATCCCAGCTGCACCACCAAAATCTCAACAAGACATTGATACCAGCAACAACCACTCTGCTTCAAATCATATAGAGTCTTTATGAGACAGCAGACTTGACCAGGATGAGAGCCAGACTCAGGATAGCCAGGAGGTTGACACATATAAATGATTTCTTCATTGGTGAGCTTTCCATTTAAGTATGCACTCTTGATATCGACTTGATAGAGCTCTAGGTCGAGTGCTGCAGCCATAGCAAGGATTGAATGAATAGATGCAAGCCTTGCAACAGAGGCATAAGTGTCGAAGTAGTTGATACCAGGTACTTGTGAGAACCTTTGTGCTACCAAGTGAGCCTTGAACTTGACTATGCCTCCCTCAGCATTCTTCTTGATTTGAAAGACCCACTTTGAGCCCATGATATTTGCTCCAACTGGTTTTTCAACAATTTTCCAAGTCTCTGCAGTCTTCAACATTGCAAGCTCTTCCTGTATTGCACCTTCCCACAAAGGCCAATCAGGCTGATGCTTTGCTTCAGCTAGACTGCATAGCTCTAAAGCTTCTGCATTGGCTGTTGAAATGGCCATGACATACTCCTCAAGGAAGTCAGCATTCTCAAGTATCATCAACCAATCTGCCTCTCCTTCTCCCTCAAACTCGAGAGGTTCATTGTTTTCATTGGCAACTGGTAATTGAACACCAACAGGTATCACAGAATCACTTGGGCATGTCGATACACTGCCTTTGCCAGAGATGAGGTCCAACACCCACTGGCTAGGCTTTCAAGTGCGTCCAGAACAGGTTTCTTCAACTATAGGTTGGACTGTAGGCTGGGCTTCAGGGGTAGATGACACTTGTGATGGCTTTACAGTAGGTGGATTGGACTGAGTTTTTGGTGTTGACAGAATCTTGTGTAGCTCAATGTCTTCCTCCTCTTCAAAATCATCAGTGGCAATACAAGTTGTGTTGAAATAAATATTTCACATGATAAACACCATCTTGCTCTCTGTCCAGTAGATATAGGATCCATTGCTTGTTTCATTGAATCTAATCCACTGACCTTTATGTATGTGGCCATCCAGCTTCATAGCCTTAGTCTCAAGGCATATCCAGCATTTCTCTCCCCATTCCTGTAACCCTTTTAGATCTGGCTTCTTTCCTGTGACAGCTTCATAAGGAGTCATTCCATCTAGAGTCTTTGTCAATGTTCTGTTGAGGACCCAGACAGCATGGTGAACAGCCTCAGCTCATAGGAAGTGAGATAAGCCACTCGAATGCAGCATAGCCCTGACTTTTTTGATAACTGTGCAATTATATCTTTCAGTCACCCCATTGTGCTGTGGCATATCATGCACAGTCATCTTCCTTGCCATGCCAGCATTTTTCAGATGCAAGACAAATGCTTTGTCAAAGTATTCATCTCCACAGTCTGAATGGAGGATTTTTACAGAGCAGTCATGCTGAATGCAGATGCGAGCTTCATAAACTTTGTATACTGTGAAAGCTTCACTCTTCTGGCATAAGAATTCAAGGTAAGCCCAATGAGTGCTGTCATCAATGAAAGAGATGAAGTAACAGTGTTTATATAGAGATTCTACAGATGCAGATCCCTATAAATCAGAGTGAATTTCACCTCCAATATTGGTTGCACATTCTCCCTCTCGAGCCTTAGACACTGGCTTTCATGTAGCTTTAGCATAAACACATGACTCACAGAACTATAGTTCTCCAGATGACTTATCGAGCTTTACTCTAATCACAAAGCCTTTTTCAACCAGATAGCAAGCAACTTCAGGTGAAATGTGGCCTATGCAGCAGTGCAATTGGTCTAGAGTAAGCACCTTCTCAGCTGTCCCAGCTAAATCTCTCTCATGACGAACCCGATATAGGCCACCATCATCTTTTAGGACAACCCCAACAACCTTTCTATCTGGTGCATAGATGGTGCATTTTCTGCCACTAAAAGTCAACTCAAAACCAAGATCGTTAAGTTGGCCAACTGAAATGAGTGTATAGCCAACTTCAGGAGAGTACATGACCTCAGTGAGTTGCAGATTGCTCATATTTGCACTATTTGGCATATCAATGCTCATCATGCCTTTTCTAGCTGCAGAAAATTTTTGAGTGTTCACAGCATAGAATACCTTGGGTGAGACAGACTGGAACGAGTTGAAATCATTGTGATAAGAGGAAATTGTTGCAGGCAGGTTACTTTTACGCAGTGGATAATAGGCCAGACTGAGTACGACGGTCAATTGCTTAAAGGCAATTGACCATCGACTCAGGACAAAACTGTCTATGCTTATATAAGGTTGACATCAGGTACTTGTGTCATCCCGCAACACTCCCCCTCGACACAATACTTCTCAGAGTTCAAGACCCAACAGCCTGATCATGTGAGTCATCTTCTCCTTCCCTAAGACCTTTGTGAAGATGTCAGCAGGCATGTCTTCTGTGCGAAGATGTTCAATATGTATGTGCCCCCGCTCAACCTCGTCTCGTAACCAGTAGAAGCGGAGGTCAAGATGTTTGACA
>NW_025064941.1:0-21822 GCF_019112545.1 Guyanagaster necrorhizus
CAGCAAGAGCAAGCTCCTTAAATACTAAACAGGATCTGCTAATAATACTATCTACTTATTGTATATTTCTCTGTCTCTGTGCTCATTGTCCTGAAACATTGTTACCATACATAAAAAGCTGGTTGTGTGTCATTGAGCAATGCCATTGCAGTAACAGACAATGACAGACTTGGCTAGTTGTAATGACTAAGCCTGATCTCATAGTCCTAAGTGCTGGTTCTAGCACCCTGACTAAGCATAAATAGGGATCAAGGATAAAGAAAAAGAGTAAGAAATCCTAATAAACAGATAGCAACTGCAATAACATGACAATACAATAAATACTGTCATGTAGCACACATATACTCTATCAATAATAAGGTCTGGCTTGACACAACCAACCTTCACCTTCCATGTCTAAAATGCAAGTTAGCTGACAAATGCACTGGCCTCTTCTCAATAATCTCCAAGATTGAAGCAAGCACTTATAAACTGTGTCTCCCACCAACTTGGAAGATACATGATATCTTTAATAAGACAATATTAACCTCATACATCACATTGGCATTCCTCAACCAAGAATGACCTCCACCTCTGCCTCTGGACCTTATCGACAATGAGGAACATTATAAAGTCGATCAAATTTTGAATCACAAGCTATGAAAAGTCAAAGCAAAAAGTGGAGATACAACAATCACTGTCAATTACCTGGTCAGTTGGAAAGGTTATGAATCAGAATCTAACTAGTGAGTCAATGAAAAACTGATATGCACCAATGATGCTATACAAGATTACAAACTATCTCTAAATTAAGCCATCAGAATGATGGTCTTAAAGAGAGGGTAATGTTATGATTTTTCTATTTCTCTTCTTAGATAACCTCTATTTATGCTTAGTCAGGGCACTAGAATAAGTGCTTAGGACTGTGAGACAAAGCTTAGTCATCACAGCTAGCCAAGTCTGTCATTGTCCTTCGATGCAACAGTGTTGTCCAATGATGCACAATCAATCTATTATATATGATAACAATGCCCTAAGACAATGAGCACAATGGATTAAGAAACACACAATTAGTCATAGTATTATTAACAGACCTTATACAGTATTTAAAGACTGCTTGCTCTCACTGATAATTCCCAGCTTCAAGCTAAAGTTTATTCATCTCATTCTACTCTTGAGTCAATCTTACAGGCCTTGTGACACATTGATCAGACTATGCATCAGTGGACTCAGCTGATCTCCTGAAGTGCAAGGAGACTAGGCTGTTTATCATGTGTATCTGTTCATGTGATGCTGGAGTCTAATATAAAGAGACTATTTAGGAAGAAAATGGTCAAGAGGATAGATATAGATGAGTCAGCCAAGCCTCAGACAGATTGCATAGCTTGCATAAAAGCTAAACATCATATCAAGCTATTTTCACAGAAAGTCAAAAGAGACTATACTGAAATAGAGAAAATGATATTTTCAGATCTATAGGGGCTAGCCTGAACTCAGAGTATCCATAGTAAAAGATATTACATAAGCTTTACAGATGGAAAATTCTGGAGGACAATGCTGTATATTTTGAAGTCAAAGCAAAGATATGAAAATTCAAAAGAAGATTCAGCAGTATCAAAAATACATTAAAGTTCACAAAGAGAAAGATCTGAAGTTTATGAAGATTGACAATGGAAAGGAATATGTCAATGAAAAGGTAAAAGAATACCTCCAGGATAATAGCATACAGTTGGAATTGACTGCAGCATACTCTCTATCTCAAAATGAAGTTGCTGAGAGAATAAATCAGACCTTTATGGAGTATGCATGCATCATGCTAGAAGAACATCATTTACCAAAGTTTCTATGGTCTGAGACAGTGGCATATGCCATATATCTGAAGAACTGATCACTAACCAGGGCTCTCAAAAATAATCTAACCCCAGAAGAAGTGTTTCAGAGCATGAAACCAGATATTTTGGCACTCTAAAAATTCAGAGTAAAGTGCTAAATGTTGCAGCAAGATAACAAGAGGTCAAAACTAGACTCAAAGTCAAGGGAATTTATCTTCACAGGTTTTATAGATGAATCTAAAGCTTAGAGATATTACAACCCTCAAACCAGACAGATTCAGACCTTAAGAAATGTTATATTCTCTGAAAACAACACTATAGAGCTTATAGACACTGACTATGTAGTCTCTCACCCTTCATCACTCAAGGAGGAGTCAGATAGCAAAGTCAAGCAGACTTTAGATGGAAATGATGGTATTTTGAATGATTCTATAGATGCCAAAAATGCTGAACCAAAAGGAAAAACAGCTCTGATGTGTCATCAATCAAATCAAAGTTCTTAATATGATATGGGAAAATGATTAAGCCATGCAACAAATTGGCTTAGATCACATCAAAGATCCAACCAAGTTACCAGATGCTTTATAATCCAAGTGCACAAGCTGTGAAAACATTGGAACAACAGTGTACCTTAGAAGAATCATCTTTGGAAGCCATAAATATTGCAATAGACTATGCATACATTGGAAAAACTGCAGACAACCTCAGTGATGAGCCATTAAGCCTTGAAGAAGCTAAGACAAGGCTAGACTAGCATCATTGAAAGAAAGCAATGGATGAAGAATATAATCTATTGACTTCTCTAGGCATATGGCAGCTGGAAGAATTACCCAAAAACAGATCACTTGTAGATTGCAAGTGAACTTACAGATTAAAAAGGGATGATGATGGGAAAATCATCAGATACAAGGTCAGACTTGTTGCAAAAGGATTTTCACAGGTATCTGGCATTGATTTCTTTGAGACATATGCATCAGTTGTCAGGCTGGACATATTTCACCTACTCATAACAATTGCTGCTCAAAGAAATCTAATTATTCATAGAATAAACATTGTTGGAGCTTACTTAAATAGTAAACTCAATAAATCCATTTACATGGCACAGCCACCTAAATATTCAGATGAGAGTGAAAAAGTGGCACACCTCAAATTAATGTTGTATGGACTCAAGCAATCTGGCTGAGTTTGGAATGATAAATTAAATGCTAT
The DNA here is from genome assembly GCF_019112545.1 of Guyanagaster necrorhizus. Taxonomy (NCBI): domain Eukaryota; kingdom Fungi; phylum Basidiomycota; class Agaricomycetes; order Agaricales; family Physalacriaceae; genus Guyanagaster; species Guyanagaster necrorhizus. The sequence continues at coordinate 3,021 of NW_025064941.1, forward strand.
ATTTTTGAGACTTAGATACATTAGATTGATCAGTGATCAATGTGTGTATATCAGACAAATGAGTTCTGGTCTCATAATCATAGCTGTATATATTGATGACATAATATTGCTTGCCCTAGATGATGAAACCATGTCTAAAATGAAAGAAGAGCTTAAGAAGAAGCTAAATGTCACAGACATGAGGGAGATTCAATATATATTAGGCATGAAGATAGACAGGAATTGGGATAAGAGCACTATTACTCTATCTCAGAAGGCATATATTCTCAAAGTACTTGAGCAAATAGGCATAAATGACTACAAACTGGTTAAAATGCTTATAGACCTAAATATATAGCTAGAGAAAATTCCAACAGAAGATCTATGAGATGTTGACATAGCCACCAGACAATATTACCATATTGGTGTCAGATCACTAATGTATGTGGCTAATGGATCCCAGCCCAACATTGCATATGCTGTCACTGAATTAAGCAAATATATGTAAAATCTGGCTGCTAAGCATGTCACAGCCTTGAAGTGAGTTTTCTACTATCTGAAGGGAATTCTAGACTTTGAAATCATATATGGAGGAACTATAGATGAGCTGATACCTTATTCAGACTCAGACTGGAGAGAAGACAGAACAGATAGAAGATTAATATCTGGTTATGTCTGTACCTATGCAGAGAAAGCTGTTACTTAGAGTTTAAAGAAACAGCCTATTGTTAGGCTCAAGTTGCATGTGATCAACTTAGCATGTGATAAACTAATATAGCTTTGCATTCGAGCCTTCCATCAGAGTTCACTTTGTGTACTAATGTTGACTTTCTGTGCTTCAAAGCTTTGTGTGACTAGCTCAAGAGTAGAATGAGATAGTATAAACTTTAGCTCGAAGCTGGAGATTTACCAGTGAGAGCAAGCTTCTTAAATACTATATAAGGTCTGCTAATAATACTATGTACTTATTATGTATCTCTCCGTTTTTTGTGCTCATCATCCTGGAGCATCATTACCATACATAAAAGGCTGGTTGCATTGTCAGGCAATGCTGTTGCATCAAAAGACAATGACAGACTTAGCCAGTTATGATGACTAAGTCTTTTATCTCATGATCTTAAGTGCCTGTTCTAGTGCTCTGACTAAGCATAAATAAGGGTCAAAAGAAAGAAAAAAGATAGAAAATCATAACATTACCCTCTCTTTAAGACCATCATCCTGATAGCTTAATTTAGGAATATTTCATAGTTATGTATAGCATTGTTAGCATTCATAAGCTTTTTGTTTACCCATTGGTTAGATTCCAGCCCATAACTCTTCCAGCTGATGAGATAATCCACTGTGGTTGTCATGCCACTGCCTTTTGCCTTGATTTTTCATAGTTTATGATTTAGCACTTGGTTCACTTTATAGTGTTCTTCATTGTTGACAAAATCAGATGGTGGAGGCAGTGGTCATTCTTGGTTAGGGAATGCAGGGCCGATATATGGTGTTAGTAATGTCTCATTGAAGACATCATGGATCTTCCAGATTTTGAGTAGTTTCAATTTGTAGGTGCTGGCATTTACTTTTGCTGTTACTGCAAAGAGGCTGATGTGCTTGTCAGTCAATTTGCATTTGGGTCATGGCAGATAGAGGTTGGTTGTGTCTAGCCAGACTTTATCATTGGGAGAGTATTTGTGAGCCATATAGTGATGTTTGTCATACTGGATTTTCATGCTCACAGCAGCCTTTTCAAGGGTGGTCTTTGTTTCTTCATGGATTTTCATCATTGTAGATGCAAAATCCACAGAGGCAGAGGTGGTAGTTCAATATTGCTCTGTTTGTGCAATGTTAGGATGTCACCTATAGTTTATGAAGAATAGAGTTTTTTCTGTTGTTGAATGTATCTGGTTGTTGTGTTAAAAGATGGTGAGAGCCAGCCACTCTACCTAGTCATCTTGTTGATAGTTAATGAATAACCAAAGGTATTTTTCGACTTCTTGATTAGCTCATTCTGTTTATTTGTCTATCTGGAGGTGATAGGTGATAGAGGCATTACATTTGATGTTTAGGAGTTGGTAAAGATTGTCCAGGAATTTAGACACAAATTGAGGGCCTCTGTCTGATATGACCACTTGAGGCATGCTGTATTTCATATAGACCTCATCCTGTAGAATCTTTGCCCATTCTTCTGAAGTAAGTTTGGTTGAGCAGATGATTGGGATGATCACTTTTGAGAATCGATCAACTATGATAATAATGGCATCATAGCTGTTACAGTCTGATAACCCAGTGACTATATTGACTGAAATGTGGGTCTATGGAGATGATGGGACCATATTTGGATGAAGTGGGGCAGCTTGGGCCTGTGTTGATGATTTGCCTCGCTGGTAGATTTCACATGCCTTAACATATGTGGTGATATCATTTTCCATTTTAGGCTATCAGTACTCTCACAGTATCAGTTCCTTAGTCTTGGCAATGCCAGGATGACTAGCGGTGGCATGGTCATAGCAGATGGCAATGATTTCACTATGCAGTTTTTGATCTCAGGAGATATAGATCCTTCTATTGTATCAGATCATTCCTCCTTCCTTTGTTATTTCTCACTCATGATTGAGTGAGAGGGCTACCCACTGGTCCTATTTGTAGTTATCTTGAGTCACACTCTTGATGCATTCATAGATCTCTTCTTCCATTAGCATTATCATGATCTGGAAATGTTCAGACCTCAACAATGTTACTCTCTCATTATTGCCTTCCCCCTGGTCATGGTCTGCTCTCTGGCTTAGGAGATCTGCCTTTTTATTTGCTGTCCTGATCTTGTGATGAAGAGTATATTGATATTGACTGAGTTCTGTGACCCATCTGGCCTGATGGTAGTTTAGCTTTTGGGGCTGTCTGAAATAGCAGAGGTTTTGATGGTCCATCCAGATTTTAAAAGTCTTTGTGGCTCCAATCAAATAATATCACCACTCTTTGAGGATAAGCATGATGGCCAAGAGTTCTTTATTGTAGATCTTATAATTTTGTTTGGTGATAGTGAGCACTTTGGACAGAAATACTACAGGGTGCCATTTCCTATCTTGTTCTTGTGAGAGTACTGCTCTGATGGCCCCTTCACTGGAGTTGGCCTCAACTCAGAACTTTTCTTCTTGGGTGGGGATAGTGAGTATAACATTATCTGCAAGTCACTGTTTTAGATCATCGAAAGCATTTTGTTGGGATAATCTCCATGTTCAAGGGGCATTGCTGGTTAATTGGATCATTGGTCAGATAATTTTGCTGTAATCTCAAATGAACCATTGATAGAAATTTGTAAATCCAAGAAAAGATTGTAACTTCTTTTTCTTGGTTGGTTTCAGCCATTCTATTACCCCTGCCACCTTGATCAGATCCATGCAGATGCTTCCTTCACTGATAATGACCCTGAGGTATTTGGTTTTGAGTATCTTGAACTTGCACTTCTCTGCTTTGAGGAAAAATTTATGTTTTCTCATCAGGGCTAGTACTTGCTGTACTAGCCTTCTATGCTCCTCTCTGGTTTGTGACATGATTAGGATGTCATCAAGGTAAATGGTGATCTTTCCAGTTGTGATGAGATTCTTGAATATGTTGTTTATCATCCACTAGAAGGTTGCTAGGAAATTAGTGAGCCTGAAAAACATGACTGTCAGCTTGAACAGCCTCTGATTTGTTCTGAATGCAGCCTTCTATTTGTCTCTCTTCTTGATGCAGATGTTGTTATATCCCTATCAGACATCGAGCTTGGTATAATATTTGGTGCTCCAGAGTTTGTCCATTAATTCAGAGATTAATGGAAGGGGGTACTGATTTTTGATAGTCATTTTATTAAGCTTTTGGTAGTCTTGGACTGGCCAGAGCTTGCTGTTCTTCTTTTTGATGAAGAAGAATGGTGATACCATGGGCAATTTCAAAGGTCTGATTTGTCTGCTTGATAAGTTCTTATCCAAGAACTTATCAAGCTCCTATTGTTCATTGTTGCTGAGTGAATATGTTTTGCAGTCTAGATTGGCATTTGCATTTGGAATTAATTTAATTGCATGGTCCTATAGTTTTGGCTCTGGCAATTCATCAAAGCTTTCCTTCTCAAATAGATTCTTGAAGCCTCATGCCCATTCAGATATCATTTCTTCAAAGGTTTTTTCCTCCCTCCATTCATTAGCCTTAGCAGCAAGATTGTTGGCATGGTGAGTGGCATGAATGTGTAGTTCACACTGTAGGTTGATGGCAAGGATGGTTTTTCCATCTTTCATTTCTTCATTCTATCAATCCTCTGAGTCGTCATTGGGCAATTTGAAAGGAATTTTCTGACACTAGCACCTTGCAAAAGTGATCCAACCAGTTTTCCAATTGATTAGTGGATTATAGTATATTATCCAATTATGGTGAAGAAAGATCTCCTTGGTCTCAAGATCTGTGATAGCTAGGTCGATTCATTCCAAATGATCACTGATTGTGAGTCAGAGTTCTACAAACTCAGTTATTGAACTGGCTTGATTCTTGATTCTATCAATGTTATATACTGGAATGGATGCCACTGTGGCCCTGGTCAGAAGTTGGTGCTTGTTGATGAAAGCATGATTGATCAAACTTCCAGTGCATCCACTGTCAATCAGGGCAGTTACTATATGAACAGATTGAGATATAAGGGTCTCAATTTGTGCCTTGGTGATCAGATCTCATCTGGATATTTTAGATCACTGGATGAACTTTTGTGGTCCTTGAAGTTCATTGAGCCATTCCAAGACTCGGCACTGCTCTGCCTTCTTCATTTCTTCTATCATTTCATCAATTACTTCTTCGGCTCAGGTTTTATATACTTAATTTTTAAGCATAGCTTTCACTGCTGCTTCATCCTTGGCATTTTTTATCATCTTTCAAGTCCATTTCATATTGAATGGCTTAAGCCAAGTGTTGGGGCTCTCTATCCCTGTTCGGTGAAGTGGTTCCTAGCACATGCAATATAAAAAACAGAGACAGCAGAGCGTTTTCCACTGATCACACTCACACCAACACACATACAAAACTCTTAGTTTGTGGGGAGATTATAATGTGATAAAAGTAGCAATCAACAAATATAATTGTCTTCTTCAATGAGATCACAGTATGTGAATAGCAATAGTGTGCTTACAACAGTCTGAGGTCTTTCTAAGTCTCAAAACTTTTCGTTTTATCAAAACAAGAGGTGGCAACTGGTGTTGCTGGGCCTCAAGGCAAGGGGTACTGCAACTCAATACAATATGTCAAAACACTCCTTCAAAACTCTCAAATAGTTCTAAGCACAGCTCAGATCAACTCAATTCCCTAACACACACAATACACAACTCAAAGCTTTGTGCTCTAAGCCAAAAACCAATCACAAATATGTCCACAAGTGACCAAAAGCACAGATCCCTGTTCACAAGTTTCCAAACCAATCATAGACCCACAGGATTCAAACCTATACGATCCAGAGACACAAACACAATAAAACTCCATCTGACAGACTAAAGGGTTTGAACCTCTGCCACCTGTAGCATTGCATGTCACAAATACTTCAAAAACTCAAGATGATGCCCTTCAGACACTGCTCTCTTATTCTCAGGTTAAAGTGCAATCCAAAAACTTTTTATCAAACTGGGCTTAAGTCCTTCACAAGCTTTGATGCCTCACTTAGTTCTCACAGCTCTCTCAAGAGTATTCAATAATAGGTTTATTCTCTCGCCTGAAGTTACAAACACAAACCCAGAGCTAGAGTGCAAGGCTTTCTGTGCCCAATATACTGCAACTGTGAGGGTCAGAAACTTCTCTTTTCTCCAGCCATACAATGCCATATTTAAATGCTCTACTATGGTACTTACTAATACAATCCTACTATGGTATCCTCAAAGCACAGGACTCCATGCTGGATCCCACTGGTATTATTCATGTGCATGTCGCAGTTGCCATGCTTATTCTCTTCTGGGTGATGACTGTGCCTGCTATTTGTTATGATTTTTCCTATTTTCTTTCTTTCTTTTTCCTCAGAAATGACCCCTATCCTTGCTTAGTCAGGGTGCTTAGGCCAGCGCTTAGGACCATGGGAATGCTTAGCTCAGCAATCCAGTCAGTCACTCTCTTATTGTATTGCTGTGTGCTGTGAAGAGAGAGACAATATCCTTTTTGTTCTCTAACTGTGGCACAGCAGTAACAGCATACAGCAGGACAATAGCTTTTGTGGAGAGACTGGCAACAGCAGGGGAAACAGCACAACAGCAAGACAACAGCTTTTGTGAACATTTATTTATAGTACAATAACAGAACAGTATTTAAGTAGCATAGCTCTCGCTGTAATACTCTAGCTTTGAGCTAAAGTTTATTCTCTACCATTCTATCTCGAGCGACTTGCAACATCTTGATCACACACCTCTGTTAACACATCAGTGAACTCAGTCAGACATACCCAAAGTGCGAGGTACCAAACTGTCTATCATGTGTTGATAGTCACATAGAGTTTGGGCTTAACAATTAGCTCAAAGCTTCTAGCTTCCCTTCTTTGAGCCTAAAGGCTAAAAGAACTGAACACTTCTCACTGACCTCTTTCTGATTAACTGAAAAGGACATCATATGTCTTTCAATGCTAGCTCTATCAACTCCGAAGTCCCCTCTTCCTCCATTGAATTGCTGACCACTCTTCTAGAAACATTGACAATCAGGATAATCAGGGATTATCAAGAGAAGGATGATATCATCCAACAACTCATCAATGGCCTCTCTACCGAGGCCCAAATCACTGAATGCAGATCTGGACAAGGGTCTGAAGACATGGGCCAATCAGATCCTTGCCAAGAGGAGGAGGAATCCCTCCTCAGTTCCCCACAGCTCCCGATCCCCAACCCCGACTCTACCAGCACATTGGTGGAAGAAGAGGAGGTCAAGTATGGCCAGCAGTGGGGAGACGAGCTCGATGAAGAGCACTGACAGTTGGCTAGAATTGGCCAACCAACACAGTGGGGCCCTGCTCCAAGAGCCCAGAAGCCAAGAAAATGGCTCCCAGGAACAGAATGAGATGAAAATCCTGAAGATGACCTCTATGCCTCAGATCGCTGGGATGATGCAGGAGACAATCAGGATTGAAGTACCGATGAATGATCATCGAGTACTAAGGCAGAGGGCCAACAACCTCTGCCAACCAGGGGACAAAGATGGTCCTCAGGCACTGAGTGGAATGAAGATCCCAAGGACGACCCCTATGAGGGTGACCAGTGGGAAGACCCCACCAATGAAGGAGAAAGCAGTCCAGACAGACCCCTATCCAATGAGTCAGGAAGCAGCAGCAACCTGGCAGATGATGAGTCCTTCGACTGGACCATCAAAGTAAGACTACCACCCTGGCTAACTCTCTGGATCAGTAATCGAGCCCTTCATGGATTCTTACACAAGAAGCTCACTACACTATTCCTCAATCAAGACTTCTTTAAGGAATTCCAACAATATACCGGTCACATGGAAGGAGAGAAGGAGTAGCAACAAAATGCCAAGGCTGAGGGAGTATGGGATCTGCCTGCCTGGGGGGTCCCATACTGGAAGGACTCCAATGACCTCCAAGGTCTATATTGGCCTGAGAGAGAAAGGGGAGTTAGAAGAGGAGGGAAGCCTTTCCTCCAAAAATAATCGGTAGACCCAGCTAGTGGATGAGGAGTGGGAAGACTGGAAGAGCAGGGAGGAAAGACATCCAGGGAGTTGGCAATACTCTCAGTCAATCCCCAGAGACAATGGGATGCCACTAGCATCAGGATTACCCCTGGTACTTTCTGAAGACGAATACCTGCCGTTCCTGGTAAGTACTCTACCACTCTGGAGAAGAAGCCCTTCTGGGAACAGTATGGCATCTTGGCTTTCTGAGGAAAAGCCAAAATATCTGAACCCCTGGAGGGTTCCAGGCTTCCCACTCTGACCATTAGGAGGACAGCCACCATCTGACGAAGCAACTGGATTGGTTTCTACTGATTTGAAGACAGATGATTCTGAGGCTATAGCACAGGGGTGGACCATCAAAGATGGGCGGATCATCTGGAAGAAGGGACCACCAACTCCAAGAAGTCCCGTCACCAATGATGGGTCCTTACACTTCTTTCCAGGACCCCCGATGGATTGGGCTGGTCCCTCTGGGGAGGAACCCTTGAATCCGATATTGCCTCTTGATCCGAAGGCACATATACTAAATATCAGACTGATGCTCGGGCAGGAGCCTCTTCCTTTTAAAGGGGCTTCAGATGATATTGACCACTTTCTGATGGACTGCAACCAATATTTCCAGATATTCACCTCGTACTCTCTCCATGACATGTACAAGGTGAACTATGTCACCATCTACTTTGAAGACAAGGCAAAAGTATGGTGGATACTCCTGGCCCCCAACTTCTGATCGACCACCTGACAGCATCACCAGTACCCCACCTGGCCAGTCCTAAAGCAGATGATCTGAGATAAGTTCATAGACCTGGCGGTCTGAGAAGTCCACAAGTCAAAGATGAAGGAATACAAGATGGGTGACAAAGTAGCACCCGATTACTTCAACGAACTGGAGCAACTCAGAAAGCTCATCGGAATCCGGGAGGATGTAGCCGACTCGGAGTGCATGGTCGAATATATGAAGCGGGGAGTACTGCCACATTACCTAAAGACCATCTCCAATCTCGGCCATAGTGTGCTGGTCAGCTACGACGACTGGAAGGCCTGGATTATCCTAATGTGATAGGAATGACAGTGACAGAAGGCGGAGGCAACAAACCTGTGGGACCAGCATAGATACCAGAGACAGGGCTCGAAGCCCTCTACCTCCCACATGACTATGCCCGCCAGACCTGGCAGCTCAACCCCAACTTCCCAGAATGATGGAAAGCAAACTGGTAAGAGCCCAAGTACTAGAACGGGTAGGCAGATCAATGTAGATGGCCTCAAGAAGGAGGGAAAATGCTTTAATTGAGGCTGACCAGGCCACATGGCACAGAACTGCCTGGAGAAGAAGAACAAATACATATGCAAAGATATTCGGGCACAAATTGCCAAACTAATGAAGGAAGATAAAGACCTCAGGCAAAACAACAAGCCCAAAGAGGTAAAAGGCAAGGCCAAGCAGTGAGCGATTCTGCTGACTCAGCCAAACGACTGGATAACAGATCACAAGCTGCTGGACAGACTAACACTTTATCCCCTATAGGATTACCCTCTATGACTAAATTATGCATGCATTCGAATATACCTGACCCCATTATCCACCATCCAGAATTGCCTAAGGAACCACCTAAAAAACTGACCTCCACAACTCAAGTGCTGATGAAGGGCCAAAGAGGAGCAGAGAGCCCCAAAGGTGCATCTTTGCCAAGAATTTCTCAAACTAAAAATACAAAACAGACTCAACTGCCCTTGGGCTGAACAGGGGTAGAGAACCTCACAGGATGGCTCAAGCCATTCGACACCGAATGGACTTGGTGAGCCATCAAGGATGCTAAGAACAAAGCAATGGTGAAAGCTATACTCAAGAACTGAGTACATAAGACCTGAGCTGAAGAAGTGATTGACAAAATGATCACTGGAATAAGGGCTGCAGAACAATGCCATGCCCTGGAGTAGCTTGACAAATTGCATGGACTACAAAAATTCATCTGAAGAGCCAAGTCCACAGGAAACGATTTACTAGCCAAAGCACAAATCGAGACATTAATATCCCGATCAACCTACACAGTCACTGCCTTAATTGACAGTGGCTGCACAGAGAGTAGCATCAATCGAGCTTTCATCAACAAGCATCGGCTACCCACTTGGGCAACAGTGGCACCCATTCCTGTCTATAACACAGACGGAACAAGGAACCAAGCCGGAATGATCACCGAATATGTGGAGCTTAGACTCACTATCGGTGATCATTCAGAGTGAATTGATCTAGCAGTAACCGACCTAGGAACAAAGGAAGTGTTCCTCAGTCATGATTGGCTAATCAGATACAATCTGCTAATCAATTGGAAAACCAGATGCATCATCTTTGCTCGATGTCATTGCTGGAAAATTCCATTTGAACTACAGGATGAAGATCCCGAGGACCAATAGGATGAAGAAATGGAAGATGGTGAAACCATTCTCACTGTCGACCTACAAAGGGCCATTAGCATTCGGGCAATACACCATGCTAATGACCTAGTGGCAAAGGCTAATGCTGAAAAAGGGGAAAGGACATTCGAGAAAATGGTACCTACATAGGCACATGACTATTGGAATTTATTCAAAAAAGAAAGTTTTGATGAACTACCTGATACAAAACCCTGGGACCATGCCATCGAACTAATCTCCAATGCTAATGCCAACCTAGATTGCAAGTGCTACTCACTAGGCAATAACAAACAACAAGAACTAGACAAGTTTCTTGAAGAGAACTTATCTAGTGGAAGGATCCGGCCATCAAAGTCACCAATGGCATCTCCCTTCTTTTTTGTTAAAAAGAAGGATAGAAAACTCTGACCAGTACAGGATTATCGAAAGCTCAATGAAATAATGATTAAAAACTATTATCTGCTTCTGTTAATCTCAGAGTTAATGGACAAACTCTGAGATGCAAAATACTACACCAAACTGGATGTTCGGTGGGGATACAACAATGTGCATATCAAGGAGGGCAATGAATGGAAAGCTGCTTTTCGGATGAACCATGGTTTGTTCGAGCCAATGGTGATGTTCTTCGGCCTAACCAACTCGCCAGCAATCTTCCAGTGGATGATGAATGACATCTTCAAAGATCTCATTACCACAGAGAAGGTCACAATCTACTTGGACAACATACTTATTATGTCCAAAACCAAGAAAGAACACCGAAGGATAGTATGCCAGGTGCTATCCTTGATGAGGAAGCATTGACTCTTCCTCAAGGGCAAAAAATGTGAATTCGAGGTATTAGAAACAGAATACCTTGAGGTCATCATCAGTGAAGAAAGCATCAGGATGGACCTGGTCAAAGTGGCAGGAGTAACCGAATGGCCGGAACTGACCAAAAAGAAGGAGTTACAATCATTCCTTGGATTCACCAACTTCTACCACTGGTTTATCCAAGATTACAGCAAAATCATCTGACCAATGACATGACTAACCAGAAATTCCCTATGGAGCTGGGGAATTCTCCAACAGGTGGCATTTGACAACCTCAAACACCGACTAGCCAAAGACATCATTCTGGCCATACCAAGCCAGGATGGGAAGTTCCAAGTGGAAGCTGACTCCAGCAAAGGTGCAGTTGGGGCCATACTCTCACAGGAACAGGATGGCAAATGGCAACCAGTCACCTTCATGTCTAAGACACTCACAGTAACTGAGTGCAACTACGAAATCTATGACAAGGAACTCCTCGCTATAATGCTCACCCTTTCTGAATGGCGGTATTATCTCATTGGAGCCAATCAGACTTTCGAGATCTGGACAGATCATCAGAATCTTCGATATTTCCGACAATCTCAGAAGCTCAATCGGAGACAAGCCAGATGGGTCACAGAACTATTGGAGTATGAGTATACACTCCATCACAAAGCTGGAGTAGCAAATAAGAAGGCCAATTTCCTTAGCCATAGGGCAGATCATAACCAAGGAGGAGATGACAACAAGGAGGTCGTATTATTATGACCAGAACACTTCTGGGCAATGATGATGCTAACAGAAGAAGAGATGCATGAATGCATCAAGAGCACTACTCGGGATCCACACAAGTGAGATCAAAGAATTGCCCCATCACTCAACTATGAGCATGGGCTAAAGAAAGAAGGGGGATTGATCTGATATGATAAACAGATCTACATCCCAAGGGATCAATGACTGTGGGGTGACATCATTACCACATGTTATGATCACGTGACTGCCGGACATCCCAGGGTTGCTAAAACCAAGGAATTAGTCTTGAGAGAATATTGGTGGCCAAAGATGGACCATGATATCACCCAATATGTCAAGGCTTGTGAGGTTTGCCAGTGAGACAAGACTTCAACACAATCCAGAGCAGCCTCACTCCACCTGAATGAGGTCTCTTCATCACTATGGACCCACATTTTGGTGGATATGATAACCGAACTTTCTGAAAGTGACGGCTATGATGCTATTATCATCATAGTCAATTGCTTCTTGAAGGCAATCATTCTGATCGCCTGCTCCACAGAATTGACATCCGAAGGATGGGCAAAGATACTATGGGATGAGGTTTATGCAAAGTATGGCATGCCTCAAGTAGTGATTTTGGACAGAGGACCACAATTTGTCTCCAAGTTCTTAGACGATTTGTACTGACTCCTCAATATCAAGAGGAATGCCTTTATGGCATATCACCCACAGATAGATGGCCAGATGGAATGGGCCAACCAGGAAATCGAAAAGTACTTGCAACTTTTCATTAATTACCAACAAGATGATTGGACAGAATGGCTAGCACTAGCAGCATTCTAATACAACAATAGAATTCACTCTGCAACGGGTAAAACACCGTTCTTTGTGAATTACAGATGGAACCCACCAGTAGCACAAATAGGACAGGTTCACACAACAACACTAGCATCAACAGACTTTGCAATGACAATGGCAAAGATCCACCAAGAGACATAGATGGCACTCGAAAAAGCTGCTTCGACAATGAAGAAGCAGTATGACAAGCACCGATGGGCAGTGCACGAATATTCACCCAACAACAAGGTCTAGTTGGATACAATGAACCTTCATCTACCAAGGCCAAAACGGAAATTAGCAGACAAACAGACCAGGCCATTCAAAGTCATGGCCAAAATTGGCAAATCCACATACAAACTACAAATTTCAACAATGTGAAGGATCCATAATGTTTTCAACGAAATATTATTATCTCCATATGTGGCACCAGCATTCTCTAACCAAGAAAAACCACCGCCACCACCACCTGAACTCATCGATGATAAGGAACACTATGAAATCGATAAAGTGCTAAACCACAAAACCCGAAAGGTTAAAGCATAAGGCAGAGGTATGAAAACAACTGTTGACTATCTAGTCAGCTGGAAAGGTTACAGACCAGAATCAAACCAATAGGTCAATGAAAAGTACATGAATGCGGAGGAGACCATACAAGATTACAAACACAGGATCAACAAATTGGATATGAAGAACTTCATGTTCAACTGACCTGCCAACGATGGGAAAATGTTACAAGAGGACAATGAAGATGGCTCCGTGATAGACAAACCAGAAATGGTGGGGACATACAGTGAAGAGCAATGTCCCAACCTAACCTCTTGCACTGGGTTCAAGCCTGGACCTGAAACATGAAGAGGTCCAGCAGATCGGCCACCTCCTTCCGAGGACAGAGGGGCTTTTACCCTAACTTAACCATCGGGATGATGGTCTTAAGGAGGGAGTAATGTTATGATTTTTCCTATTTTCTTTCTTTCTTTTTCATCAGAAATGACCCCTATTCTTGCTTAGTCAGGGTGCTTAGGCCAGTGCTTAGGACCATGGGAATGCTTAGCTCAGCAACCCAGTCAGTCACTCTCTTATTGCATTGCTGTATGCTGTGAAGAGAGAGACAATATTCTTTTTGTTCTCTAACTGCGGCACAGCAGTAACAGCACACAGCAGGACAATAGCTTTTGTGGAGAGACTGACAACAGCAGGGGAAACAGCACAACAGCAAGACAACAGCTTTTGTGAATATTTATTTATAGTACAATAACAGAACAGTATTTAAGTAGCATAGCTCTCGCTGTAATACTCTAGCTTTGAGCTAAAGTTTATTCTCTACCATCCTATCTCGAGCGACTTGCAACGCCTTGACCACACACCTCTGTTAACATATCAGTGAACTCAGTTGGATATACCTGAAGTGCGAGGTACCAAACTGTTTATCACATATTGATAGTCATGTGGAGTTTGGGCTTAACACTATTTCTTCACTAGCTGACATCAGCTAGCTGGCCTTGCCAGGTCTACTCACTTTCTTATTTCCCTGGTGACATTTCTGACAGCAGTAAACTGTCCCAGACCCTCAGAGTTATTTCTCATGCCAGGAGCCAGCCACAATAGCTATGTTCTGCTTCCCTGTGTCCAACCAGTCATTCCATCTGACTCACTAAAAGTGCCACTTCTTGGTATGATGTAGAGTCTCTTGCTGTGTTATGCATGCTAAGGCACCATATGTATGTGTTATGATTTCTTACTATTTTCTTTCTTTTAGCCCCTATTTATGCTTAGTCACGGCACTAAGACAAGCACTTAGGACCGTGGGGGTAAAGCTTGGTCAGCACAACTGGCCAAATCCTCCATTGTCCTTCGACGTGGAGACAGCGCTCGACAACGCACAATGAACCTTTTATGTACGATAGTGACGCCCTAGGACAATGGGCACAAAGGACACGGCAACACACAATAAGTAATCATATATATTTAGATACAACTCAGTAGTACTTAAGGAGAACGGCTCTCGCTGGTAACCCCCAGCTTCGAGCTAAAGTTTATATTCACACCATTCTACTCTCGAGCCACTTCATGGCCTTGTGACACATCGAGTCGATAACATCATAAAGTGGATTCAGGTGATCCCTCGAAGTGCGAAGGGACATCTGTCTATCACGTGTTGTCTTGTCACGTGTTGCTTAGGCTTAACAATTAGCTCGAAGCTTTCACCTTCCCTTTCTCAAGCCCAATTGTGCTGAGAAACCGAATGCCGCCAGCAACAACCGCAGACCTAAATCACGACTTCTTCGAGTTGATAGCTTCCATCATCGGAACATTACTTGGTCTTCTAGCCATCATCACCCTTTGCCACGGACGACAATCAGTAACAGCTTGGATAGTCAGGCACTACCAAGCCTTCCAGCAGGTACAAAGAATTCTACGAAACGTAACCCCTGATCTGCCTTTCCATGACATCCCCCCCTCCGTCAGAACGTCCTTCTTCCCGCAAGGGCGACCCTTATCAGAAACCTGGAATAACGACTCAGATACGCGGAGCCTTCATGAGGAAGAAGGACCCCAGTACCCCCCTCGACGAGACAGCAGAGACCACCACTCTGTGTTCACAGGATTCCGGAACCCGTGGACGATGAACGTTGCTCAGGAGTCCGCAGAGGTCTCCCACTACGTCACTCCAGCAGGTTCCCCCGAGCATCCCGCCTCCCCAATTCCCTCAGAGATTGGAAACCATGCTCGGGACTCCCTTGATGCCACTCGGATGGCTACGAGATCCCGCCAAAGCCATAACTCCCCCCAGAACCCCCCTGCGACCCCCACTGAGCCCAACTCCGGCTCCAGCCAGTCCGTCAGTAGGATGGGGGTCGAGGACCCACACGGAAGGACGATCCACCCCGACTACGCAAACGCGGAGATTGCCATCTCCGCAGCCAGAGACCCCTATTGACATCTCCATGTGGGCAGCGAGCCCGAGGTCGGGATGGCCAGCGAGCAAGGGAGGGCAGCCAGGGACAGAATTATTCACCGCATATTCCCAGATTGAGACCTCACGGTCCCCTTTGATTACAATGAGGCAGTACAGCAGCAGCAGCAGAACCAAGCCCGGCAGGAGGAGATTAGGCGAACCCAGGAAGAGCTCGCCGATTTCGTCCGAGAAGAGGCCTGAGAGCAGTACGAAGCTACAGAATATGACAGACAGGGAAGAGCCCGAAGAAGAAGGGAGGAGATCGAAAGGATGGGGTCAGCCTCCCCCAGAGAGTACGCGCCCCGAACCGAGGAAGGATCTCCCTTCAGGGAGCCCGACTCGGAAGACGACCCATGGACAGGACCCGCCAGCATCGTCAGCTGGGACGAGGCCATTAGACGAGGAAGGGCAGCGGAACCCCGAACCGTCGACCTTGAATATCCCGTCCACACCGACACCATCTCATCAGACGCCAACTCCGTACTCGGAGCCTATGGGCTCCGAGTACCCGACAATGCCCATGTCTCCGACCGGGCTCTCCAGCGATTCCTGGGCAGCAGGGTCGCTCGACAGTTCCTCAATCCTGAGTTTCAGCGAAACTTCAGCAGCTATAGCCAAGAACTGGAGGAAACGAGAGCGCGAGGAGGAACGCGCTATAGCCGGCTCCAAGATCCCTCTATCATCCAAACCAGCAATCGAGAGGCCGCCGAGCCCAGTACTCAGGTCAATGGAAGGGTCTCCGACGACCCTTCGTCCAGCCGTGCCATCCATTTACGACCCACCCATCAGTTCCCTCCTCGGGGAAGGGGACAGCGGGGATGAGGGCGACGAGGAGGACGACGAGGACAGTGACGACCCATACCAGCAACGACTAGAACGAGCAGGAGAAGATACAGACGAAGAAGCGTTAAGAGAGGAACTGGAGAGGGCAAGGAACAGGGAGTACCAAGAGCTGTACGAACAGGGGAGGAACTTTTTATGGCGGGACGAGCACTGGCAAGCGACGTCTCTGGGACTGGAATACCGGTACGCAGAACAAACTGAAAAAGAAAAAATCTTGCAGTATGCCGCGACCGAATACGCATGGAGAGAGTATGGCCAGCAGCACCCAGAGGACCTGCTCATGCCGATACCCTCATATCAAAACTTAAACAAGCCGAAGCTACCGGCACCAATGCCGTGCACCCCCCCTGTACCGCCGAAACGAGCCGTCTACGTCGCCCCTTCAATTCGAAAACGGGCTGACAAAAGCCCCTCAACCCAAAGCACAGCCTCTCGGCTCCTCCAGTCAAGGAGTCGACTGGCATTCTCGGCCACCGAAACCCGAAACCCCTGGACTGGCAAGGGAAGCCGGCTCCTCGGGGGGCAACCACCCCTGGACCAAGCCGAATCAAGCAGGAAGGAGCCCATTTGAGACGACTCCAAGGCGGTCCGCCTCGGGTTCACAGTGTGGGATGGGGTCATCGTCTGCATCGAAGCCCCAAAAGGGAGTCCGATCACCAACGACCAATCATTACATTCATTCCCTGGACCACCCGCAGAATGGAAACAACCGCTGTTCGATGAATGGCCCAACCCGATGGGCGCGCTACCCTATAACGCTAACGTCCTGCAGTGTCACCCCGACCTTCTCCAAAAGCCCCACTCTTTTAAGGGGGTCTCAGACGACATTGACCGCTTCCTAGTCGACTGCGAACAGTACTTCGAGGTATATGTTGGATACATTGGGACCGACATAAACAAAGTCGTGTTCGCCACGTCTTACCTTGAGGACAAGGCCAAAACGTGGTAGATTTTAATCTCCCTGAACTTCTGATCGACCACCAGGGAACACTATCGGTATCCCTCGTGGCCGGTGTTCAAATGAATGTTAAACGACAAATTCATTGATCCTGTGGTACAAGAAGTACACAAACAAAAGATCAAGGAATACAAGATGGGAGATAAAGCGGCGACGGACTATTTCGACGAGCTAGAAAGGCTCGCCAAACTCGCAGGAATTTGGGAGGACATGGCAAACGACGGAAGGATGGTAGAAGCGCTCAAACGAGGAGTCCCCTCCTCATACCTCACGATGATCTCAGCCATGGGCGTCAAAATGCTGATGCCCGTCGGCTACAACGAATGGAAAGAAAGGATCATCGAGATGTACAAGGAGCGACAAAGGCAGAAAGCGGAGGCATCCACTCTACAGGAGTACTCCAAGAAACCAACCCCGCCAACCCCGAACAAGCCGGGGCAAACTGCCGGAAAAACTTCAGGCTCCTCCTTGAACACCACCCCATCATACAGCACGCAGAGGACCGGAACCGGCACAACTTATACCGGGGCCGGAAAGCCAATGGATATTGACCGCATGAAGAAGGAAGGAAAGTGTTTTAATTGTGGACAGAAGGGGCATATGGCAAAGGATTGCTCAAAGAAGAAGCGAACCCGAGAAGACATACAGGCACAGATCGCCGAACTTCAAAAGGAAGAAGAGGACCTTGGAAAGGAAACCAAGGTCGAGGAAGTAAAAGACAGGGCCAGCCAGTGAGCGATTCCACTGAACTGGCCAAAGGACTTAATAGTGTGTCAGCAACAGCCGCTAGTCGGACTGATAGTATTCCTGTAGCTACATCTATATTGCCTCCTATACCCCAGGTATTCACAAAACACACCATTGAATCGCAAAAAGAAACTCAACCGCCCACGGGCCGAACAGGGACAGAGAGTCCCACCACGTGGCTCAAACCATTCGACACCGAATGGACGTGGAGAGCCATCAAGGATGCCAAGGACGAAGCAGCGGCAAAAGCCGTACTTCGGAACTGGATTCATTGGGCAAGGGCCGAGGAAGTGGTGGATGAACTGATTGAAGGAATCAGAAAAGCCGAGTGCTGTCGAGCCCTCGAGTGGCTAGATGAACTCCGGGGACCAAAGAAATACATCCTACGAACCAAGACCCCCAGACGAGACCTGACCACAAAAGGACAGATCGAAACGCTAACCTCTCGGGCCACATACCAAGTAACCGCCCTTATCGACAGCGGCTGTACAGGGAGCTCAATCAATCGGGCTTTCATCAACAAGCATCAGCTCCCGACTAGGGCAATGGCAGCCCCGATACCAGTATATAACACCGACGGAACAAAGAATCAGGCCGGCTCCATCATGGAATTCGTCGAACTTAGGTTGACTATCGGAGATCACTCCGAACGGATTGACCTGGCGGTAACAGATCTCGGAACAAAAGAGCTTTTCCTCGGCCATGACTGGTTGATCCGCCACAATCCGCTAATCAACTGGAAGACTGTTAGACCCAAATCCCACGTGACGCAAGAAGCACATGAAAGACAGTCCAGTGACTCACACCTCGGTCATGTCTTGACTGAATTCACATAAGTGCGACTAGCATTACGTGGATCAAGGCTCCCTATGGAGGAGCTC